>NC_057421.1:40553091-40853091 GCF_019457755.1 Venturia canescens
ATGCAGATTTATATAGAAATTTAACAAAAGAAATGTTTTATTCAAATTGATCTGTTTTGTTTCTTGGTTGTAACAATGAATATGAAAGTGAGTTTTTTTTTTTTTTTCCAAGCACTTTTCTTTTTGAGTAGTTCGCAAATAATATCGTTCGCAAAGAATTGAATTTCACAAAATAACGCTCATGAATAAAGTCCGCAATGAATAAGGTCTCGCATGAGTGCAAGAGTTCGCAAAGAATTAAGTTTCGCAAATTAACGTTCGTAAACAATAAAGCTCGTAAAGGATAGAGTTTCGCAATTAATAAAGTACGCGCGGAATAAAATTTCGCAAAATAAAGTTCGTAAATGATAAAGCTCGCAAATTCGTAAACAATAATTTTCGCAATTTAATCACGTTTCGCAAAATTTAGAAGGTTTTTTTTTCTCTTTTTTTTTTTTTTGTTTTGATAAAGTTTCGCAGAATTTTACGTTTTGATAAGTTTCGCAATGTTAAGATATTTTGGGTTTGGTAACGCTCGCAATGTTTTAGAAATCTTTGATAACTCTTTCGCAATATTTAGAGAGTTTCGATTTAATAACGCTCGCAATGTTTTTAGAAATTTTTGATAAATCTTTCACAATGTTTAGAAATTTTTGATAACGTTCCGCGATATTTTAGAGGTTTTTGATAGAAAATGATTCTAAACTCAGGAAGCCAAGATTTTTGAGAAAGATGGACTAGAACCCACCCAGGAATCTTAAGACAGAACGAAATCGAACTGTCCCCGCCCTCCTGGCATGAGTGAGAGGAATCCACCAAGAATCTTATGATCGAACGAAGCCGAACGATCACCGCCCTCTTGGCAGACAAGGAACAGGTAATCTAGCCAGAAATCTTCAGAGGGAACGAAATCGAACCCTCCCCGCCCTCCTGACTAGATCGGTGCCTCACACTGACAATCCTGAACCCAAACGAAATCGAAAGGGGCCCGCCCTGTCAGTATGAGTCGGTGGTTTATAAAAATGCTTCCTGAGCTCGTTTTTTGAATTAATTTGCGTAATGCGGACTCTGGTTTCCTAGGCCAGAGTCGGCGAGTTTGCGTAATGCGGATCCGAGTTGCGAGTCTCGAGATCGGCTTAGTAAAAGCGGGCCTAGCGTGATGAGGGCTAGACTGGCTGCTAAGGCCAGTTCTCATTGCCTTCTTATACTCGCTCGAAACAACTACAAATCATCATAATAATTTTTGTCGCATTGCGACACTTTTCGCCCATTCGCTAATCAAATTGATCTCGAACCTTATTATTTTGTTGGAAATTCCCGATTGGTTAATCTTTGCGGGTTTGCTTTTTGTGATTGGTTGACCAATGATTAATTTTGGATTTTCTAGTTCTACGCAGCCGCGACACTTCATTTAGCCAATCGATGATGGATGGTCTCTTTATTCGTTGTCCTTGAAGTTTATCTTATTGGTCGGATTTTTTGATTGGCGAATGTGCGCTTGTTCTTCGGCGCGCGCGAAATACCTTTGAATTTGAATTAGCCTGAGTTATATTATGTCGTAAATTTTCTTCGATTTATCAGTGATTTGAGTGTGAGATTTCCACCAACCTAATTCTCCTTAATTGTTTTGTCAGGTTTAGAGATTTTATGCTAACGGATTGGAGTTTATAGAAGTAAAATTTCTTAAAGAAGTTGTTAACGTGTATGATCGATGCGAGGTGGGTCGATACGCGAGCCCAGGCGCTGGCGCCTCGATTGATTGATTGTCGTACCGCTCTCTACTTTATCGGTACGACCGATAACTATCTTATCGACCCGTCTGGATCGTCTCAATATTGTAACGTAACGCTCTTGCCGACCCGGCCTGTACGCCGCCACGCGTCGGTTCGAGCTACCTTATTTTTAAAAGCAGCAGGTATGAATGAGACGAGAGACGAGGATCGTTTTGATAAAATAACAAAGTGAATTTATTAAACAATAATTTTGTGTTTTTACAGAAAATGATACGCGTCTTTAATTTTAATTTTTATTTGTCCGCGTTGTTTAACTGAATCAGGCGAGAGAAAACTCGAAAGACCCGGAAAAACGGAGCGTTTATCTGTGTGAAAATCCTTGATCGAATTTCTAAATTTGTTTTCTTTCTTATTTATACAATAAAGAATGATTTATGGTTTACTGTGCCTCTGCTTATTCTATTTTCCTTCCTGCACGCTTTGCATGAGGATTTTCAGTAAAAATGTAATTCGCAACTTTAATGATTGACAACTGTTGTCCTGGAATCCTAACCGCTTAAGCATGAATTTTTACGCTTCCTGGTAATTCAAGAGTGTTGTACGCTTTTGTGTTTACAATTTCTCTATTTATGATCGCTTTGATGCTATACAAACTCTAGTCTTACCGCAGCCTCTTGAATTAATGCTTTCATTCGCTTGTTATTTGTTTTTATTCGTTTTAATTTATTATAATTTGTTCAGATGATTTACTTCAATTTTGGTGTCGTACAATGGCCCGAATGGACAACGGATTATTGAATTATTCAATTAATAATTGATTCTGATTCTAATTAGTTCTAATTCTAACCCAACCAAATCAGATAATTTTCACAACAATCTTGAATTTAATAATAATAAACCATAAAATCATTTATTTATCGCCTCTATTCTCAATAAACCGAAAAATATGAAATTTAGAGAGTTTGTGCTTGACCACGGGCCTCAAACGTCGCCGAATGGCGCCAATATTCAAAGACACAAGACAGGTTAGGATGTGTACCCCAGAACACGGGCTCGATACGTCGCCGAGTCTCGCCAATGTCCTGAGCATTCACTAGGTTAGGTAATTTTTGTCCACGGACCACGGGATTGATACGTCACCGAGTCTCACCAATGTCCCGTGCAACGAAAATTCGGAAATTTTAGGTTAAGTGGAGTGGACCCTGGACTACGGAATCGATACGTCGCCGAGTCTCACCAATATCCCAGGCATCCAAAGGAATAGTAGGAAAAAGGGATTTTAGGTTATACCAGAATAGAGTGTATTTTTCTATTTGAGTCTGGTCTAGTTCTTCTAGGAGATCCGAGTTGGTTCTAGAGGTAGGGTGAACTGCCTGCTGAATGAGCCGTGGACCGACTCTTATACCCCGTTCCCCACTCTAAAATCTCTCAAACGCCGAATTTCCCTGCTTCGGACGTGTTTTGTGCATTCTCTTGTAACGGGCCTCTCTATTGGCTCTTTGCCATGATTCGCGCCTTGTCATTGGCTGATCGCTATTTTGCCCGATGCGCCGAATTCCGCTTCTGATGATTTTTAGCTCAGCGTGACTTTCAAATAATAAAATTTTAATGAAGATTGCCATTATTTAGTTATTTGCATGATTTGGCCTCATTGTTTTATTTAATATCGTTAATTTCAATTTTATTCGTAAAATCGGAAAAGGTCACGTTCGGGTTCCTATAGCCCATGGACGCTTACCCCCGCGCATGCGCCGTGAGCACGCGTCTCACTTTAATCGAAATAATACAAATTTCTTAGAAGCTTTAATTTTTTCCTTAATTTTCTTTAATAGCGGCCATTTTTCCGACATTTTGAGCCTAATTACGCTCATATTGATTCATAAAAGGATTGAAAACAATTAAAATAAGAAAAATATAATTTAGTTTGAATTTTCGTCAAGTGGCGCTGTTCAGAGCGTTGTCCGCCGGCTCGCTCGGGCCTTTGTATCAGTAGCCAAGATGGCCGCCGGTTGGGACACACGCTTGTCCATCGCTCCGCGATGTTTTTGGTTCGCGTAATATTCGAGAGTTCAAGCGGGTTCGGGCCGCTCCGCGGTCGTTACGTTTCGATTTCGAGACGATTTATACCAGTTGACAAGATAGTTATCGGCCGTACCGACACAATAGAGCGTGGTACGATAATTAATCGATCAAGGCGCCAGCGCCTGGGCTCGCGTATCGACCCACCTCGCAGCGATCACGCAGAGTAACTATCTCTTTGAAATCCACTTAAATAACTTCAATCTTTTAACATAAAAATATTTGAAACTTACGAAATGATTAAGGAGAATTAGGAAGGTGGAAATCTCAGAATAAAATCACTTCGAAAATGAAGAAAAGTTATAACATAATATAACTCAGGTAAATTCAAATTCAAATGTATTGCGCGCGCTCCAAAGAGCAGGCTTACGTTAGCCAATCAAGAAATCCGACCAATACGATAATTTCAAGTTCAACGAATAAGGAAATTACTTATCAACGATTGGCACAACGAAGTGTCGCGCTTGCGTATCACTAGAAAACCCGAAAATAGGTATTGGTCAGACACAATCGACCAATAATAAATTACATCCAACTTGAAAGTTAACCAATCAGGAATTTTCATCAAAATTATAAGGTTTGAGATTAATTTGATTAGCGAATGGGCGAAATTGTCGCAATGCGCCGAATTTATTATGATTATTTTTCGTTGTTTCTCGTTAATATAAGAAGGCACCGAAAACTAGTCTTGGTAGCTAGTGTAGTCCTCATCACGCTAGACCCGCTTCTACTCGCCGAACTCGAGATTCAGCAACTCGGATCCGCATACGCAATTCAGCCGACTCTGACCTCGTAAATCAGAGTCCGCATTATCACAACGAGCTTAGGAAGCATTTTTCATATACCACCGACTCGTGCTGATAGGGTGGGCCCCATTCGATTTCGTTTGGGTCTGAACCCAATCCTGAGATTGTCAGCGTGGGGCACCGATCTAGTCAGGAGGGCGGGGATGGTTCGATTTCGTTCCATCTGAAGATTTCTGACTAGATTACCTATTCCTTGTCTGCCAAGAGGTAGGTGATCGTTCGATTTCGTTCGATCAAAAGATTCTTGGTGGATTCCTCTTACTCATACCAGGAGGGCGGGGACAGTTCGGGTTCGTTCTGTCTAAAGATTCCTGGGTGGGTTCAAATCCATTCTGCAAAATCTTGGCTTCCTGAGTTTAGAGTCAATTAAGTATGAATGTCAAATTGCGAGATCAATTCTGAATTTTCTTAATTTTGCCGAAACTTTATCATATTGGCGAACTTTCTTAATTTTGCGAAACTTTATCAATTCTGAATTTTCTTAATTTTGCGAAACATTGTCATATTTCTGAATTTTCTCATTTTGTGAAACTTTATTCTATTTGCGAATTT
Organism: Venturia canescens; assembly: GCF_019457755.1. Classification (NCBI taxonomy): domain Eukaryota; kingdom Metazoa; phylum Arthropoda; class Insecta; order Hymenoptera; family Ichneumonidae; genus Venturia; species Venturia canescens. The sequence goes on from NC_057421.1 coordinate 40,558,241, forward strand.
TCTTAATTTGGCGAAACTTTATCATATTTGCGAACTTTCTCATTTTGCGAAACTTTATTATATTTGCGAACTTTCATATTTTTGCGAAACTTTATTAATTTGCGAGCTTTAATATTTGCGAACTCGATTATTGCTGTGAAACTTTATTCTTTGCGAAACTTTATTATTTTTGCGAACTCAATTATTTTGCGAGGTTTTTATTTTGCGAACGATATTATTTGCGGACGATTCGAAAAGAAAATTGTTGGGAGTCAAAACTCACTTTCATATTTATGTTATACACAAAACACTTCTAATCATTTCTTTTGTTAAACATCCACATAAATCTGCCTTGGCTCTTATTTTTCTTTCATACCTGCTCCGTTAATTATTACTCAGCTCGAATCTACGCGTAACGGAGTGTTCTGTCACTAACGTACCGTTACAATATATAAGCCTCGAAATCAAAGGTTTATTAATGAATTTGGGGAAAAGGAAGAAATCCCGACAAATGCAGTTGCAGTCAATAACTGTAATTTAAAATTCACACAGAGTTACAATTAAATGTTCCTTAACTAATCTTACACTCTAGTTTGACATTCTTTTGGTATCGCACATGAATCAATACAATTGACGGTATCTTTATGTCGTATGACGGTTTATGAGGAACTCTCTCGGCTGTCGCTCGTGAGCTGTATCTCTCGTCGCGTACGTACCACAGCCGTGGTGTGCACGAGTGGGGGACTAAGTTTGAGTCGGTGTCAAACTTACACATAAAAGTGGTTGTCCTACCGTACAACAATATAATTAAGAATAAAAATGTTTTTATAACCATATAAGGTATTACGACGAAAGGGGTCATCAACCCCCTTAATAGCGAATTTTTCCGAAAAACCCCGAAACACGTATCGACTAATTTTTTGACCTCTACAAAATACCGTTTGTACCGGGTGTTTTGGTACCGTTCGAATCGGAAGAATAGTTTTTATAGTACAAAATAAAATTTTCGAATTAGGGGTTGTTCATCCCTTAAAAACTCTTTCCCCTAGAAAGCCTTGGGTGCGTTTTCGATGATTTATCAATATAAATATTTTAGTGTTCGTTTCATTCGAATACATAAAGCGCTTATAAGCAAAACTGAGAAACCACCCCGTGAGGTGCCCATCTTCGAGGGTTGTTTTCACCTCTTTAAACCGTTTATGCGCCGATAAAAAAAAATACGTGTCTCTTAGTTTTCGATGTACTAAAACATTTATAAATTAGATAAAAATCGGAGGGGTCGACCTCCCTATGTTTCCTTTTAGTATAGTTTCTATTTGCCTCTTTCACGTGTCCAATTTTTATTAAAATCAATTCAGCTGTTGTTGAGAAAATTTTTTTTATTTTCTCGATTCATTCAAAAACCTATGTTAATAAATGTTTGAAACTTGCAGGATCATAATATCACGTTAGTACTAACATCCTTTCGAAGGATAATCCGGATACCTTTCTCGGGCCGATTGGCTATGTTTATCGTTCTATGGCCTTTCACCAAAATTGAAAGATGTCAGCGGAAAAACTATGGGTGGGGCTCAAAAGTTAGAAGGCCTAGTATAGCGAACAGGCGTTCTGTATAGGGGAACATGGGGCAAAGTGGCCACATGGGGCAAAGTGGCCACCCACTTTTTTGGGGCATTTTTTAATTCTGGGGCAAAGTGGCCACTCACGCAATTCCTATTTCTGGCGGGGCACAGAATCAGTGAGAATTCTATGTTTTTTGCGAAATTGATAGCTATTTGAGGCAGAGGGTGAAAATCATTTTGCGAATTACTGATAAATGTTTATTTTATTTTAATTGACAAAAATCGTACTTATAATGGACTTCATCTTCATCAACACCTGCACACAAGGTGTGCGCCCATTTTAGGCATGTTTCGCAGCGAATTCAATCTTTGGAGGAATGCGAATAAAGTTGATCGCAGAAAATACACGCAACGTCCGCCGCAGACAAGAATTTTTCTTTTTTGATGATCTCTTTTTTCTTACTCACTAGATTTGCGCGATACGACAGACTCGTGATAATGGCGGTTTTCCCACGATTTGCCCCCGATAAGAACGGGCTTTTACCACTGGTAATGGCAAAATTTATCGAAGTATTCTGACTAATTCTTTTTTCATCCCATCGAAGGAGGGTACCTACTATGCCTCGTTTCTTTTCAGTTTATCGCGGCCTTCAATGTTCCATGCGGAAACAGTCTATTACAACGTCTATTTAACCAGAAGTGACAATTATCGATTTTCATCGCATTTGAGGGGGTGGCCACTTTGCCCCAAAAATTTTTTTTTTTCAAAATTCGAGCAATAAGGAGATGGAATCAGTTTGGGGACATAAAAATAAGTAAATGACCATGTGCTACCCGACAAAACTCGTTAAATTTCTTAAGTGGGCCCCTTTGCCCCATACTCCCCTATCTATATATGCATATATGGATTGTAACGCAATTTTTCCCTGCAAAGGGTCCAACTTGTCCCTTCTTGACTCACCTGACCCGCTAAAGAGTGGCGGCGTACCGGCGAGGTCGGTCTGGGCGCCAGGTACCGAAGTACCGTCGGAATACCGACTTATTTTTCGCTCCCCCCCCCCCCCCCCCCTCACCAAATACGACCTTCCGAGCCACCCGACACAGGTGACCGAGGACGGTTTGGCTACTCAGCTCCAACTGAGGTACTAAGTGGTAGAGGGGCTGGACCAAGATGAGAGTAACAACACGGGATAACACGAAGGGTCAAAAGAGATACTCAACGCGTAATTATTTCAACTCAAAATGCGGTTTATTAGTCGGAGGTAGTCGTGACTCGCAAACAATAATACAAGAAAATAATAACACAAATTGGATCCGATCGAATTGATAAACAAAATAATAAAGAAACGAAATCGGCTATCGAATCAATCGTACGCGAGGAAAGAAATCCCGCTAAAGAAAATCTAGAATCACCGCTGCGAGGTAGTCCGAAATGGATAGGTAAGCAGCGGTGCGTCGTGGCTTGTAGGCAACATGACGGCTCTATTTACACAAGAAAAATATAACATAATGACGCAGTAATCGTACGCGAAAGAAATGAATCCCGATAGAGAAAGAATGGAATCACCGCTGCGAGGTAGTCCGAAATGGATAGGTAAGCAGCGGTGCGTCGTGGCTTGTAGGCAACTTGACGGCTCCATTTACAAAAGAAAGTATAAGATCATCTTAATCATACGTGACAGAAAGAAATTCCGATAATGAAACACACGTAATCACCGCTGCGAGGTAGTCCAAAATGGATAGGTAAGCAGCGGTGCGTCGTGGCTTGTAGGCAACTTGACGGATCCCCGTTACACAAGAAAATATAATATCAAGTTAATCGTACGCAAAAGAATAAATCCCGACGAGGGAATAATGTTTCGCCAGGGATCCTCGACTACGAAATATACAAGAAATAATACGCCGGAGTATAAGGTAACGAAATTGGCTTAGAGATAGCACGCGCGGCGAGCGCGAAGCGCAAGAAAAAAGGTAAACACGCGAGGACGATGCTGGCCTTGAGCGCGCGCTGAGAGAGAGAGGCTGAGGCAAACTCGGTGGTTCGCAAACACGATATTACAAACAGTGGAAAATTACGACGCAATATTCATCGTAATATACCCGCGAAATTCTCGCAGAAAAGATTTTAATATTAATGAAATAATTACAAATAAAGAGGGGCCGATTCGGATCGTGATTGTCCTTTCCAGTGATTCCCCAAACTCATAATTATTAGCACGCGGAGATGAACACGAGACTATCGCAAAAGATCACGATCGCGTGGTTCGCCAAAGAAAATATAATAAACGCCAAAGTAATTCAAAAGGAAACGACAAAGAATTAGAGAATCACGGGGTTGAACACGACAATGGAGAAAAAGAGGAACGAGCTTACCGAGATTTCCTCCGAATCAGCTAAGACCAATAAGGTAATCCAAGAGGGCACTTACACTTGACTCACGGCACCGGGTATCGATCGTAGACTGTTGATCCCTCGCCTCGTTCGTAGGCAAGAGCTCCCGAATTTGCGCTATCCCCACCACTCATTACCTCCCACGAAGGGTCACGCGCCCGTGTCCCAGCACTGGACTATTCTCCGTTTCTCTTATTCTCACGCTTCACGTGGTATTTCGGAGTTTTTCGCGTATTACGTTGGGATGTTATCCCCATTCCAATCCAGCGAACGAAGATCGATGTGGCTGATACGGTTCTCAAATCTCGCGCGCGAGTACAGCTCCTTCCAAATAATCGTTCCTGGGTCGCCTTCCTCTAGGGCCATTCGGTGTTCGTCTCCGGAAAGAGGGGAGGCCTCCCTCATGAATTCAAGTGTCCCTGAATCCACGGTGGGGCCACTCTTAAGCCACCAGGAAATTCAGCACCTCCAACTCGGAAACGAACCCGAACCCCATTAGACGAGGCGCCGATTTGACTCGGACCGCGGTTCCCAAGGATACGATGGTGGGGTTGCAACTCTTGATTGCTACGGTAGGAGGACTAGCGGGCGACCACTGACACTGGGCCTTTTTCCGGCGCTAGTCCTTGACACTCAATCACAGATTTCGATGAATAAACCCGGAATACAGATCCGCACTCGAGCACGCAATTTAACTAAAAAAAGATATTTTTACGCACAGCGCTGAGACACTAGCGCGTTTTCCGCGAGAGGCAACGACGTGGGGTGAAATGGGCCAAAGTACAATAAAAGAAAATGATACTGAGTAATACGGCTCAATTACTAGGCTTTACTCTCTCAGTCTCTTTTCACGACACACTCTCGACCGCGTTCACAGGTTTTCGCGGGTGACGCGATGAAATTACACATGTTTCGCCGCAAAGACAAAATCATACACAAGAAAATAAAGTAAACTAAAATACTTCATCTAGACGCCAGTTGAGTCTCCGATCGGTCCAGCCCCGTGAGTCGGCGTGCGTCGGTCAAGTAGGACCGTAAATCCGGTCCACTGGTCGACACGGAACCGTACGAGTGGCGTGGCTCAAAATGTCACGTCACATGAGATACAGAATGCCTGTTCGCTATTTTAGGCGTTCGAACTTTTGAGCCCCACCCGAAACTTTCCTTGATACTACTTCGGCAAAATTCATAATCTATAGAAAATCAAATTTTATTTACATTTTTCAATGAACTTATTTTTGTGTATTATATTGTTAAATGCTAGAAATATTTCATGATGTTCATTAAGTTATTTTTCTAGCTCGGGAAGGAGGAAAGACCATCGGTTCCACTGACGCCAAGTGAGGAGTATCAATTACTCATAAAAAGGTATACTGAAAAAATTTAAGTACACTTACTCTTCTATTACTGGTTCTTTTTTGGTGCTGAGACTTTTTTGATTTAGTTATATATTGAACAGACTAAATTTTTGGTGTATAAATGTGCTATAATTTTCTGCTCCATTGGGAAAAAAATTTAATGTAGGATTAGACCGATGCAAAATGAAAAATTCTGAATCTTCGTCGAGCTGTTTCATGCGCTATTGTTTGCAATCATTGTATCAGAATTTCAGCCGGAAAACGAGCTGAGTTGCTTACTATTAAGAGATCTTTATATCAACGATTTTGTATTTTGTTTTTAACTCCTTCACTAGCAAAAGATTTTAAAGTGAGGTGAAAATTTCTGATGCATTGACATGTTGCGGAAAAAACTTTTTCTTTACACTTTGGTTGAAAGTACGCAGTTTTTGCACCAATTTTAGTACCGAAAGTATAATATTTCTGCATTGTCAAAACTGCACGCGCGTCATTTGTCTCAGCGGGAGCAAACAACTTTGTCTGAATTCCGAAAGGTTTGACATAGTTTTATTGACGTGATTTTTTTGACGTTTGACGTTTAAATCGATATTGCCTACACAGGTTTTGAGAAAGATCGTATCTAGTCGTCTGGACACCGTATGATAAAGGTTATGTTATCAAAATTATGTACCCAAACAAACCCAAACAAACCCAAACAAACCCAAACAACTCATTATTTCTGTAGCCTGGATCCCGGAACTCGAGCTTCCATAGAAATGGGTTATAGCTGGCATCAAGAGGCCTTTGATGGTGTTCTGTACAGATACGCCTAATCCATAAATGTGTTAGTAACTTTTGCATAATCTTGAGCCTGTGCAAAGTTTTTTCTCAGCATTCACGTTACTGATCGTGTTGGTTTCGTGCTCATTCGAAAGGGATTTTGAAAATTAGTCTCCAAACCAATTTTTGATTTATAAAAAATCTCCTGAGCTCTGCAATTTTAGAAAATGACATGCCAGTTTTACCCCCACCACCGCGAATCGTTTTATTCAGAGAAAGTATAACTCGGCGAGCCTCGGGCCAGCAGACGACAGGGCTGTCAATGTACTTATCCCGAGACTCTACCGAGTCTCTTGATAATTTGTAACTATTTTTTAAAGAATCAAAAGAATCAAATAACAAGTTAAAAATAAAAAACCGAAAAATCGCCCTTGCAATCAATTTGGAAACCGATGCCCCATTCTTCTTATTTGATTCGAACAGCTAAATCAATTGAAAAAAATTCCATCTCATTTACGTGCAGCATTAAAATTTATTATATCAATTCAGGGCCAAGTATTTTCTAATGAAGTGAAAAAAGTTACCACTTGAATTACGTGCAGCACTAAAATTTCTGATATCAATCGAAGGACAAGTAATGTAGGAAAAATTTTATCATCAAGATCGCAACGGAACCTTGTAGGACATTCATTCCAGTTTTCAGAACTGCCCTTGAATTTCCTGTGCGACCATTGGTTGCCGAGATATCATCGATCAAAGACAAAAGAGTTCTTCTTAATTCAAAGTTCAACATCTCAGCAAAAAATCGTCCTACCCAAGTTTTTGAAAAAGCAAATTGAAGCTGAATAAACCAGCTATCCGGTCCATATCATGGCTGAGTTGAAAAAAATTAATCTACGCTTCTGGAATTGATAAAAAAAAGCATAAAAATTTGCAAATTTTTTCTCGCAATTTTTCTCAAAATAGCACAGAACATATAGCTCTGCATTTTTTTCGTCATAAGATCTTGAAATTAGAAACTTAAAGCTTCAAAATGCATTTTTTTTAGACCTCGATACGACCCTTTTTCATTGGAATACAACATTTTGAAAAGTCACTAAAAATTCGGAAAAATCTTTTGATCTTTTAATTTTTTTCGTTAGTGTAGTATGCAAGACATTATTTCATCTGGATATTGAATACTAATATACAATAGCTTTGGAAAGTAGGAAAAAAATTGACACATGAACCAGATTTAAAAAACCGAAATTTCTCCAATCATGCAGAAAAATTGATACCCCTAGGAAAAAAAAGGTTGGGACAAGTACATTGATGGTCCCTCGTTTGCTGATAATTCCATCCATAAAAAAAACTTAAAAAAATTTTTTTTTTAATTGTAAAAAAAAATTTTTTTTTAATTGTAAAAAAAATTATTTTATAAAAAAAATACAGAACAATTCGAAAAAAATTTCACAAATCTTGAAAAAACATTATATTAAAACAAAAACTAATCTGTATCTATTTTTTAAAGTGTCAAAAGAATCAAATAACAAGTAAAAAATAAAAAACCGAAAAATCGGTCTTGAAATCATTTTGGAAACCGATGCCTCGTTCTTCGTATTAGATTCGAACAGCTAAATCAACGGAAAAAATTCCATCTAATTTACGTGCGGCATTAAAATTTATTATATTAATTCGAGGCCAAGTATTTTCTAATGAATTGAAAAAAGATAGGAATTAAAATAAGAATTAACCTATACTACTATTAAGGACATTAAACCGTTACGTCCCGGTATAAATTGTTATTACCGTGGTCGTAAACGATGCTTCAGTTTCGGTCAGCTGGGAGAGACTGGGGATTGAAGCGATGTCGCTTGACAAGCAGATCCTTTTTGGTTATATTTTGAGTAAAACCCACTTACCTTTACGCTGATGCTTAGGGTTTACGTGGATTGTGCTCGACGTCTGCAAGACGGTCCGATCCCTTGTTCTCGGGTCGCCCGGTATGTAGCCGACGGTGATTAGAGAGAGATGAGTAGAGGATAACAGGCGTATCCGTTGTTCGCGGATATATTCGCGCGGGTGCAATAAAAACGGAACTCCGCGCGTTAAGTATTTAAAACAATAAAATTATATTCAAAAAAATGAGTTGATGATGCGATACAATTTTGAATGCGTTTTAATATTTTGTCAGAGCGACCAAAGCCGGAGGAGAACCGATCGGTTTAGTTCGCTAATCAAGACTAACTGCCCTTTTTCATTTTTCCCACTGACTCCGGCTATCTTGTCCGAGTCAGTCGAAAATGCTTAGGCCGAGGTTCCCATGATCTTGGATTGATGCTTCAGCATTTTCTCATGGCAAACCGTCTCACGGCGTTCGTCGCTGCTGATTTGCGTTTTCTTATCGCTAGGTGAGACGGACCGCGAGCGGTTCGCCTCTTCGAATAAATATTCTATTAACGTAATTTACTACGTTAATTATTTATTATATTTCTATACATTCTGTTAGGCAAAAATCAAAACGAATCTCCAGGACGTAATAATGAATCGCATTTCAATAAATGTTTAACCGGATTCTGCCATACAATTCCATTTTTTCATGATTGACTTTTATTTAAATGAATAGTGATGGGCCGGACAAGTACTTTCAACACATATTTAAACATAATTTGTATCGATCCAATCGACGTCGAATTTTGTGAATAATACCAGAGGATCCGGAAAGTCTGAGAAGAATTGATTTTCTTATAAGTCTCTGCCCCCATAGAGTAACATATGACTAGCTTTCATGTGATTTTTTTGGATTTAAAAGCATCTTAAAAGAATTTAATAATGTCAAAATTTAGAGTTACTAATAAAATACTTGTCCACCGATTGATATCATAAATTTTAATGCTGCACGTAATTCAAGTGGTAACTTTTTTCAATTCATTAGAAAATACTTGGCCTCGAATTAATATAATAAATTTTAATGCCGCACATAAATTAGATGGAATTTTTTTCAGTTGATTTAGCTGTTCGAATCTAATAAGAAGAATGAGGCATCGGGTTCCAAAATGATTTCAAGACCGATTTTTCGGTTTTTTATTTTTTACTTGTTATTTGATTCTTTTGACACTTTGAAAAATAGATACAGATTAGTTTTTGTTTGAAAATAATGTTTTTTCAAAATTTGTGAAATTTTTTTCGAATTGTTCTGCATTTTTTTTTATAAAATAATTTTTTTTACAATTAAAAAAAAAATTTGTTCAAGTTTTTTTTATGGATGGAATTATCAGCTAACGAGGGACCATCAATGTACTTGTCCCAACCTTTTTTTTCCTAGGGGAAGTTTATGGTTTGATATCACGTCTTTTTTCTCAAAAGTTCCTTATTTATTTTCAGTTGACTATAGGATTTTAGTTTGAATTTCTATGGATTATTTATGATTTTCGTCTTATAACGTTGGTTTCCACGAAAAAAGACCTATTTTTCGCCAAAATATTACTGAAAATATTTCGTCACAGGTCTGTCTTTGGACTTTGGCAATTTTGTTCTTTGTACTCTGATATGTTTTGTCAATTAGAAACCCAAACGCACGGTCGCAAGCGGGTTGGAGGCCGGGATATGATTTTCGGCTTATAACGCTGGTTTCCACGAAAAAGGACCTATTTTGCGTCAAAATTTTACTGGAAATATTTCGACACAGGTCTGTTCTTGGACTTTGGCGCTTTTTTTCCTTGTACCTTAATATGTTTTGTCAATTAGGAACCAAAGAGCACGGTGAAAAGCGGGTTGGGGACCGAGATATGATTTTCGGCTTATAACCTTGGTTTCTACGAAAAAAGACCTAAATTTCGTTAAAATTGTACTGGATATATTTCGTCACAGGTCTGTTCTTGGACTTTGGCGATTTTTCCCCCTGTCTTCTAATATGTTTTGTCCATTGGGAACTCAAGAGCAAGTAGCAATGCGTGTTGCGGGCTGAGATGTGATTTCCGGCTTATAACGTTAGAAAAAAGAAAGGAAAAGAGGAAAGACAGATCAAATTCAAGACACAACAAATCCTACAGAATTGGGCATTTTCAAATGTCGTTTTTGCATTCTGAATCTAGACGTTTTCGTGTCATCCAAAACATGCCCCCCATGAAATATATTTCCAAAGTTTGCAAGTGGCCGCTGAGATCCAATTATCTACAGTTTGATAGTTGCAGAAAAAAGGCACCCGAAAACATCTATTGTGTCAGAACTCAAAGAAGCAAGAAAAACTGAGCGTACTTAATTCTACAGAGCAACGGAAATCAAAGACGTTTAAGGTACCTGCATTGGTTGTGGAGGAATACAATTTCATTTCAAGATAATTTAGAAAGAAATTTAGAAATTAAGAAATTTAGCATAGAATTTAGAAGAAGGAAAATTAAGTTAAATGGTAAAGCTGAAAACTTTTGTGATGAGTTTTTGAAATTACATGTTACGGTTGGAGTAAAAAATTAAAATGATTGACACACATGCTGCGACACAAAAATATCAAAGTTTGAAGGTATTCGCTCCATACCGCAGTAATACAAACTTCAATACTATTTGAAAAGAAACACTTTAAAACTCGCTGAACAAAGTTCCATTCCATATTACTATAATCAAAGATAGGGGGTGATACTAACACAAATACTTATCCACAGAAATTTCAAAGTTCGCAGGGATCTGCTGCGATTCAATGTATCTGCGCAATTAGTTTGGAAGACAGCAATTTCAAATCCATCCATAAATGAGCAACTAAAGACTTTTCTAATGAATTTTTCACTTCATATTTATGTTACGGTGAGAGTCAAAAAGTAAAATGAATGGCACAGTGTATAAATTTTATAGTTTGCAGATTTTTGCTGTATTTCAGTGATCCAAATATATAGTATTATAGTGAAAGGGTGTTAGAAGTCATGATGTTACAATAAAATGACATAGCGCACATAACATTTAGAAATTCTGTAGGTTTCCATGATGTTGGCAGGCATCAAGAGACTCGGTAGAGTCTCGGGACAAGTACATTGACAGCCCTGTCGTCTGCTGGCCCGAGGCTCTCGCCGAGTATACTTTCTCTGAATAAAACGATTCGCCGTGGTGGGGGTAAAATTGGCAAGTGATTTTTTTGAATTACCGAAGTTATGAGTCATCTGAGGCTTTGAAAATTGAACTTTCAGCTAATTAAGAAATTCTCTTTAGATTGCGCCCAAAATCAACACGATCGGTGGCGTAATTGCTGAGAAAAAACTTTGCACGGGCTCAAGATTATGCAAAAGTTACTGACACATCACGAGTTCGACGTATACGTATACGCGTTTTGACGTAGTTAGTGGTAGTAGAGTTGTTGCCTCTACGCATTCTGATTGGCTCAACGATTTCGGCTCCTCCAGATGCTAGGCCGACCGCGGGTGAGGCTCAAGTGTTAGAAGGCCTAAAATAGCGAACAGGCATTCTGTATATCTATATATGCGTTATACAGAATGCCTGTTCGCCATTTTAGGCCTTCTAACTTTTGAGTCTTACCCCGACCGCGCTCAGACCCCGTGAATATTATATTATATATATATATATATATATAAACCATGTGTCAGTTTTCGATCATCGTATAAACAAACGGAGTTTTGACATTATGGAATGCGTGTGGGATAAATAAAAAAAACTTTCGTCATCTAACAAAGTGCATAGTACTAAAACCTGTGGAATGCTAAACTAAACCGGTATAAAAGCAGTCGCGTAAATGTAGTCTGTGATCCGACGTGTGTAAAAAAGAATAAAATAAAAAAATACGCGGTGCATGTCGACGAAACTTTTTAAGATTTCATTAATTCGTTTGACTGAAAATAAGTTTATCATTTATATCATTTGTAAATAGGTTATATGATATCAATACATCGATACGCACATCCGAAACCACCCGAGACTTGTTTTCATATTGAACGTCATTTTGACAGGTGAGGTTATGATTCCCAAAGTGCTGTTGTGTGCGGACTCTAATTAATAAATGAAAATGGTTAGTGAAAAGTGGTTAATATTTATTTTGTTAAAACTTGTGGTATACTAAACCGGTATAAAAGCGGCCGCGTAAATGTAGACTGTGATCTGTGTGTGCAAATAAAAAATATAAAAAATGCGCGATGCATATGTCAACGAAACTTTTCAAGATTTCATTATTTCATTCGATTGGAAATAAGTGTCAACTGAGATAATCTTTCAATTAAACCAGAGTGCGCGGAATATTGTTCAGTGTAAATATATCGTCAGTTGCGTGATTATATATCATGTGTAATTATGTAGGTTATATATACGAGTTCCCTTTGATAGCTGTGTGGTAACGAACCGGCCGGGGTTTGACGTTACGAAGTGCGGGACATATGTAACAAACGTTCGCATAGTTAGTGAATAATATAAATAAGGCAAATCAGTTTATCAAAAATAGGTCTGGAAGTTGTAAGAAAAAATGTTCGTCAACTTATAACGTCAAATTTTCTTTTTGCGATCTGAAATATTATGGTTTAATAAAACAAGAACACACAGAACTGTTAGTATATATAATGTGAGAAACTCCAATCGAATAAATGTTTTCTAATTTATTTCTTGTGTCATCATTATTTTTGAATATTCCCATATTTTGCTTCCTATTGAGTTTGGCTCTGCTCTATCCGATCCTTGTTTTGACTCCATCGGTTTGCAGCGGATGGATACATATTATTAATTGGTTTCCTAATATGTGTCCTATGATTTTCTAATATTTCTTCATGCTGATTGTGGTAACGTGATTCAAGAGGTTTCCAATTATGATCATCAATCGCACATTTTGTACAACAGATTCTCAAAACAGTTTCTGGTGTTGATATAAGTGTAGTTATTCTTTTTCCACCTGGTCTGTCGAGTAATAAATTTTGAAACTTGTTCCAAAAAGTCTTTGGATGCTTTTTTTGCTGATAGTATGAAAAGTTGAATCTTCGGAATGCGGTAGGCAAACACAAATTTTGACAACAATACTTATGAAATAACGTGTATGTTGAGTATTCCTATTCCGCAAACTGCAAATGTGGAATTATTGGTGAAAACATTCATTACGATATGTCTACAGTTGCTCAGTTTTGGATGCGATTGAGTATAATGCCTGCCAACATCATGGAAACCTACAGAATTTCTGAATGTTATGTGCGCTATGTCATTTTAATGTAACATCATGACTTTGAACAACTTTTCACTATAATACTATATAGATTTGGATCATTGAAATACAGCAAAAATCTGCAAACTATAAAATTTATATACTTTGCCATTCATTTTACTTTTTGACTCTCACTGCAACATAAATATGAAGTGCAAAATTCATTAGAAAAGTCTTCAGTTGCTCATTTATGCTTTGAAATTTGATTTGAAATTGAATGAAAATAATTTGAAATTGCTGTTTTCCAAACTCATTGCGCAGATACATTGAATTGCAGCAGATAGCTGCGAACTTTAAAATTTCTGTAGATAAATATTTGTGCTAAGTATCACCTCCTATCTTTAATTATGGTAATATGTAATGGAACTTGATTCAGCAAGTTTTAAAGTGTTTCTTTTCAAATAGTATTGAAGTTTGTATTACTGCGGTATGGAGCGAATACCTTTGTCACGTCCCGCGTGCGTTAGGGCACATCCGCGGGGCGTGACGACGCTCTTGAGACTTGGCAACGGAGCGACCTTGGCTCGACCTCTGTGCGTCGCCTCGTGCCGTCGCGAGTTGTGGGCCTCGGAATCCGCTGGCTCAGCATCGCCTGACCCGGGTTTCGAGGAGGAATATCCTTGGGTGCGACCGGGGTGCTGACGGCGCGGGAATATCACGCCACGACGATCGCTTTCGAGCAATCGTCGCCGTGGCTGATATTCTCGGTCTTAGTTCCGTTTGATCTTCTCAGACACTCGGTCGTCCCCACGGATAACTCCGTAAGTTAGCCACTCGCGGCGGTTAAGTAAAACCTGAAATAAAGGTGAAACCGCACAGAGATCGTCAGCCTAACTTTCGTTAATAACGCGTAGTGAGCAACGCACTGCCTCTTGCCTCACGGACGTTCTGTTGCCGAGTCTTGCAGACTCTTGTGTGCACCCCTCTACCAATCTTCTCTCACTTTTCATAATTTTTCGTTATTTCCCTTCAGTGTGTGTGTAAGCGTGTATGACCACCGCGCGTCAATTGTAGCGCGGTGCTGCGGTGTGCAAGAGTGGAAAAGGGAGGAGAGAATCGTCTCCTCAAAACCGATAACTGTAAGTTCTATTTTCTGTTCATGTTCTACGTTTCTCACCATTTTCCTACTTTCAATAAATCTACACTATTTGTTCAATAAATTACAAACAATAAATTGTCCGAGTTTTCTTGACACCTTGAGCGTTCCCGTCAACTTTCCCCGGGGCCCGTACGGGACCATAGGCGAATCTAAAATCTCGAGAAATCCTACGCTTCACGTAGGTTGGTGGCAGCACTATTCATAGACCGTCTCTCAAATAATCATCGTCCTCGTTCGTCCCTTCTGGACGTAACAAATTGTTGGCAGCGGTGGGATATCGTTGCCTATACCACGCTCTCCGTGGTTGATTGGTTCGCTCAAAGTATCAAAATTTTCTACTTTAAACTTCACTTCATAAACAACTTATTCTTGTGTATTTCCGATTCGTTGTGTATCGAACTTTCCGTTTCCACTGCCTTTTCGTTATAAACCGGTCCATGATGCCGGACGGTAACTCAGATCGTACGCTCAATAATAGCGCGTTGAACATCTCCGCCGCGGAGATGTCGATCGTTCTCAGTGGGTTGCACTTGACCAACAAGTTAGCTTCTGTGCCGGAATTTGACGGTGTAACTCCGCCTCTCGGAGATTTCCTCCAAAACGTTCAGAATGCCGCCGCGTTCGTCGGAGAGTCCCAGCTCCCCGAGTTTATTACGGGGGTATTGAGTCGTTTGCATGGGCAAGCACGAGCGTGTGTACAGGGCATGACATTCCGGACAATCGAGGAACTAGTCGTCGCGTTACGCGAGGGCTTAGCCCCGTACAGAAGTCTAAACTCGTGTTTAGACAGAATTTATGAAGTCCGGCTCCGTCAAGGGGAAACTCCGCGGGAGCTCTACCTTCGAATTCAAGTGTTAATGAGTATAGCTCGCGCTGCGTGGAAAGAAGAGCGGCGCCCAGAGTTGGGTGCCGACGGCAATGATACCATAGCCGTTTGGGGTTTTGCTGCGTTCCGTCGGGCGCTGCCTGACAAGCTAAGCGAAATGATCTTCGTTAAGGGCGCGACTACATTGAAGGAAGGGCTCTCCGTCGTAGAAAAATATATGGCGGAGGTACCCAGTGCAAGTCCGAATCCGCTAGCTGATTTAAAACCCACAGCTTCCATCGGCGAGGTCCTGGCCCTTATGGCTAAGGGGGCCGCGAAGTCTGACTCGCGTTCCGATTCCCCCGGTCCGAAGGATGACAGGTATCGCGAGAATGATCGCTCATCGCGTCGATCGGAACGATCGGAACGATCGGAAAGGTCAGAGAGATCGGAGCGATCGGAGAGACCCGAGCGACCGGAGAGACCCGCGCGCTCGGAGAGATCGGAGCGTTCGGGCCGCCCCGAGCGCTCGGATCGCTCGGAGAGTCCGAGACCGTCGGGCATCCTCAAACGACAGGACGAGGGCCCGCGCCCTCGATCCCAGTCACCTCGAAGGGGGTGCTCGAACAGGTATTGTTGCATGCGCGGATCAGGTTGTGGTTGCTGTCCCTGGTCGAGAACACCGGATTACTATCGCAAAGGGGGAGGGTGTAACTTGCGTTACTGTTGCGCGTACGCGTACGGTTGTATGTGTTGCCCGTGGTCGACTCCCGTGGTACAGTATAGCCGTGAATCCTCGCGCGCGCCGTCTCCCGATGGTCGTCCCAATAACCGTTCGTCTTCATCGCCGTCTGAGTCTTTAAACTCTCAGGGGGCTCGTCGGCGGGAGCTGGCGAGCCCACCTCCGTCGCCGGCGATAAACGACCGACGGTCCGTGAAGTTTCAGGACGAAAGGCGGTAGAAAGGACATCCCCTCCCAAATCGATTTCCGAGCTTAAAATCGCTCTATCGGAAGTCGAGGAGGAGGTCGAAACTCCGGTGGTAAAATTAAAGGCCCCGGAGCTTGTCAACGGATCGGATGAATTTTTCTGTGATTCCGGTTCGGGTCTAAATTTCATCAAGGTCAAGGCGCTTCACGCCGACGTCCCGTTCGACGCGTCTCAGTCGTGCGAATTTACCGGCCCGTCGGGTGAGAAGGCGAAATCCTTGGGAACCGTCACTCTAACGATCAACGATCGGCCCCATACTTTTCACGTGGTGAAGGAATTTGTCACAAAAAGTAATGGGCTGCTCGGTAGACCGTTTCTGTGGAAGGAAAGGGCAGAACTGTCCTTCCATCACCGTTCCCTCGCGCTGGAGAGTGACCCAGTGCGCCCTCGCCCTTTTCTAACGGGTGATACTCAGCCGTGGCTTTCGCGATCAAATAAAAATGTCTGTTTGATCAGAGCCCGTACGCGTCGCCCGATAGCTTTTGCGGTCACGAACCCCGAGTTGAAAGAGGGCTACCTGCCGCGAATCAAGACCGAACCCGGATTATACATCGGCGATGCATTAGTGTCGCAGAACAACGGAATAAGTCATGTGCTCGCGATTAACACACTAGATCGCGACGTAGAAATCGAAGTCTCGCCTCAGGAATTATTGCCGTTTGAATTGTACTGGGGTGATGTAGTCTCGGGTAGCGAGTCGTCTGACGACGATGCTCCTCCCCCGGTTGATCGCGTCCCTGCGATTATGAAAGCTTTGCGTTTGGATGCTCTGAACGAAGTAGAGCAGATGTGTGTTCAGCGTATCGTCGAGGAAAACCCGATGCGGTTCAAACTCCCAGGCGATGGGCTGCCCTGCACGAGCCTCGTGTCTCACAGGATCCCGACGGAAAACGATCTGCCGGTTAACACTCGCCAATACCGGTTTCCTTCCATTCATCGAGATGAAGTACAGTCACAGGTTGACAAGAAGCTCGATAATGGAATAATTGTGCCGTCGCAGTCCCCGTACAATTCTCCGGTATGGATCGTACCAAAAAAACCCGACTCCCAGGGTAGACCGAGGATGCGTATGGTCATAGATTTCAGGAAGTTGAACGAGAAGACCATCTCGGACGCCTACCCCCTGCCCAATATCTTAGATATATTGGACCAGTTGGGAGAGGCGCAATACTTCTCGACCTTCGACCTGGCGAGTGGATTTCAGCAGATCCCGATGGATCCGAGTGACAGCGCGAAGACCGCTTTCTCCACGATCAATGGCCACTACGAATACGTTCGTATGCCGGAGGGTTTAAAAAACGCTCCGGCTACCTTTCAGCGATTGATGGATACAGTACTGCGAGGCCTTCAAGGTGTCGAACTGTTCGTATACCTTGACGACATCGTTGTATTCGCTAAATCGTTGGAGGAACACGAAACGAAGGTCCGACGGTTAATGAATCGTTTGGAGATGGCGAATCTCGTGCTGGAGCCGGACAAATGCGAATTCCTGAGGAAGGAAGTGTGTTATCTCGGCCACATTATCGGCCGGGAGGGGTTGCGCCTCGATCCCCGGAAAATCGAAGCGGTCCGACATTTTCCGCAACCCACTACTGCCAAGAATATCAGGCAGTTCTTAGGGCTCGCGGGGTACTATCGGAGGTTCATCAAAAACTTCTCCGGCGTTGCCAAACCGCTCTCTGACCTCCTAAAGAAGGGGGCGAGATTCGATTGGGGATTGGCGCAGCGGCGGAGCTTTCGAAAATTGCGGAAAGCTCTGTACTGCGAACCCATTCTACAGTATCCCGACTTTGATCGTGCCTTCGCGCTCACCACGGATGCGTCAGATCACGCGGTGGGGGCCGTGTTAAGTCAAGACCATGATGGCTTCGACCTACCAGTGGCCTACTTCTCCCGTATACTTCTCCCAGCCGAGGTGAACTATGGCACGACCGAGAAGGAGTGTCTCGCGGTCATTAAAGCTTTGGATCATTTTCAACCGTACTTGTATGGACGGAAGTTCAGGCTCGTGTCGGATCATGAGCCTCTTAAATGGATCGGTTCCATGAACGACCCAGGTAAGAGACTCGTCCGGTGGAGACTGGCTCTCCAAAATTACGATTACACGTTTGAATATAAACCTGGGAAGCTGAATGTGAACGCGGATGCTCTTTCCCGTAACCCAGTAAGTACGATATCCTCATCAACTGACTCGTCGACCGACTCGGATTCGCATGAGTCGGAGGCGGGGAGCAAGCCGACAATGGTGCTCCCTATAGATAGCAGTCGACGGCGACCGATCCCCGCTCCCCAGTCAACTCGCTCCGCACCTCGAAATCCTAGGCGCCCCGACCCGGCGGTCAGGAGCCCGATAGCCTCTCGCACCCGACGTCAAACCGCTGGTGGTGGGGTGACGGCCGCTCCGAACTACGCTGAGTCGTCCGAGGCTAGCTCGGGAGAGGAGAGACGGCCCATACAACGACTGAGTCGTAGCATGCTTCCGACCCCTCTCCTTCCCCCGAAACGCATCCTAAAGAGACCACCGAAGCCATCAGCTGGGCAGACGGCGGTCGACTCGACTAATAACGATAATAACGATGCTTCGGGGGCATCAAATATCCCGAGCCCCGGACGTCCCGCACTTGAATCGCTGGTGTTGCTGGACGCACCGCCGAGCGATTCTGAGGATAGCACGGTCGCCGAAGAATTACTCCCGAATGAGAAACTACGTGAGCCTCTTCGAGTAACGTTTGAGCGATTCGACGAATCCCTGCGTGCTCTCGAAGAGAAGTTCAACGGTTCTGGAACGGGGCCAGACTGTGTTGAGGTCGACCTGCCCGATCATGTATCGGATGGAGCTGAGGTTGACGAGGATACTCGTGAGGCTCTCTCGGAAATGGACCCTATCCAAGGTAGGGACGATCGGGTATTGACGCAACGACTGGAGAAATTAACGCAGCGCTTTCGGGAAGTCCCGGAAAGCGAGCTGCTGCGTAGGGTCAGCTTGACGGGACCTAATCTGTCCCGTGCGAGCGAGCGAGACAGCGAGGCGGACGACGAGGGCGACGCCTTGGAAAACCCTGTGGCAGCCTCAACGCTCTTGCATGAGTCTGCTATAGAGAGAGATAGTCGGCGCTCCGACTCCTTCGCGCGCCCCTCGCCCGGCCCACAAGCCCCTCGCGACGCGCTGGCTCCCGAGGCCCGTTCCTCGCCCCCGCGCGCTCCAGTCACTGAATCCCCTCAGCCGGCTAGTACCCCTCCCCGAGCCCCTCCGCTGGCGCACCGACGGTCAACGAGACTGTCGCCTGTTGCGGAGAGGGAGGAGGTAGCGTCGGGCTCTCCACGTGGTCGGACGTTGCTAGGCCACGTTGGCCGCACGAATAATATGGAGATTCCCGCGGTGACGTACGAACCGTACCTTGATGTATGGGACGTTCCAACTCCAAAAGCCGCCGCTCCTCCCGAAGTAGAGACTCGCTCCAATATAGTGGGAGATCGCGAGAGTCTCACGTATAAAATGGATAATTATGTACATTTTATTTCATCTGACGGTGAGATTATCACCCCGATCGGTAGGCTTCTGCTCGACCTGGGATTAATCGACCCGGTCGCCTTGAAGGCTAGAAACCTGGCGGTCGGCCAGATTGCTCTGACGCGATCCGGTCGGCGCAGGATTTTCAGTGTCGTAATCAAATCCAAATATTACGACCGTACCGACCCTAAAAAAATATGGTGCGGGCTCAGGAGTTTGGAACGAGAATTCGCTCGTTTAAAACTGTCGTCTTTCCGAATTTCTAGGCACGGCGATTTTACAGATGAATTGGCCCCCGAAGAATTGGTCTCGATGATTCAGTCCTTATTTGAAAATAAGGGCATGAACATCGCGATTTGCTACGGGAAGGCCCAGGTACTTGCCTCGGAATTAAGGGAGGGAATAGTAAGGGAAGCTCATACGAGCCTTATAGGTGGACACAAAGGCGTGACCAAGACCTATAGGCGCATCCGAGAGCGCTTTTACTGGCCCACCCTTAAAAACGAAGTGCAGAACTTCATTCGTAGCTGTAAAGGGTGCCAAGAGCAGAAACTCGTGCGGGTGAAAACTCGTGAACCGATGCTGATTACTGACACACCCGTAGATACTTTCGACAAAGTGTCCCTCGACACCGTAGGCCCACTGCCTGTCACTCCGCACGGAAATAGACATATTTTAACAATGCAGTGCGGCCTGTCGAAGTATATAATGGTGGAGGCAATCCCCGACTTAAAAGCGACGACTATCGCCGAAGCGCTAGTCCGTCGGATATACAATGTCCATGGGGCCCCCCTCGCCATCCTCACGGATCGGGGTGCATCGTTCGTGAGCGGGCTATTGCACGAGGTTTCTCGGTTGTACAAGATAGCCCATGTGACTACTTCGGGCTACCGTCCTCAAACCAATGGGTCGTTAGAGCGTAGTCACATTGTCTTGACAGAGTACATTAAGCACTACGCCAACAGCTGCGACGATTGGGACCGACTCCTGGGATACGCTGAATTTTCCTATAACACCAGTGTACATGAGGCGACGAATTTTACGCCGTACGAAGTGGTGCACGGGAAGGTTGCCAGGCAACCGAGTGAATTTCCGTCCGGAGAAAAACTAGCAACGTACAGCGCGTTCGTGGCCAGCCTAATAAAACGATTAAGCGAAATCCGTGAAATCGTGGGGAAAAACTTGAACCAGGCGAAAGAACGCGCTAAGGGCTATTACGATCGCAAAAGCCATCCGTTCACAGGCAGAGTCGGTGACCAGGTATACGTTCTAAAGGAACCAAAAAAGGGAAAGTTCGATAGGCAATACCACGGCCCATACACCATAAAATCTGTCACCGACAAACACAATGTTATCCTCGAGACATCCACCGGCGAGCGGTTCGCAAAACATGTGGACAAAATTAAAATCGCATATGTTTAGCCGCTGGTCGATGTGCCGGGGAACCAAGCTAGTATGTTAGAACTAGTGTAGTATGTTAATGCATGAATGTCTTTTCTGAAAGAAAAACAGCTTAACGATGCTAGGACTCGTGTGCATGCTGCTTCTCCCCGTCGGTGTACTCCTTCTCAACCCGTCATCTGAGAGTTTATACCGCGTGAACAAGTTCGACGGTAATGCGGGCCTATACTACGAACATGAAGGCCCCATACAACTACAGCGTGCAGACTGGAGGATAACCCTTCACATCGACTACTATAAATTCATATCATCTGTTCCGAACGAGCTCGCGAACATCGAGCGGGTCGAAGAGGAGTGCCGGCGCTACAATAGTCACTTCGGGTGCGAACAACTGCTTCGGAAAGCCTATATCCTGGCTCGACAGAACCGCGCGCACGATGTAGTCGCCGAGCTCTGGGCGATTACCGGGCGTCAAGATATCCGCGTCGGAACACGGCCGCTCAAAACGATCAAGAAACGCGCGGCGCCGTTCGGGTTCGTCGGGAGTATTAGCAGGTCTCTTTTTGGTACCGCTACCGAGGAAGATGCTGCGTATTTATCCAGCCAAATCGATCGGCTGTTTGCGGACCAGAAAAGAACCATCCACCTCCGCGATAAACAGATGCACATCGTGGACGCTAAGCTCCAGGACTTGCATAACGAGCACGTCGCTGAAGTCCAGCGCGTGAAGGACGTTTATCGCTTCGTAGCGGAGATGCACGCAGAACTACGCGAGCTTGCAAACCACTCTGCTATCGCGCATTATAATCTGACGATCATTGACTACGGAAACCGTGTCATTAATCAGATCGAGAATTTCATTCGCGCGGGCGAGAAATACATCTCGATAATCGGTTCCGCGATAAACGGTCGATTCGATCCCAGCGCGATTTCTCGATCTCAGCTCGTCGATATCGCACACGAAGCCCAAGCACACGGGGGCGGACTGGAATTTCCGTACCCGGTTTCCTATCTGCGACCAGAAAATTTAGTGCACCTCGCGCGCACCGACATCCTATCACAAGAGTCACGGGTCATCATTATCGTCCATATACCACTTTTGGACCACTCGGTATATGATCTTTACCGAGTCATGCCGTGGCCGGTGCCCCAACGCTTTCACAATGGTAGTGGCTCCGCCAGCGTTGCCCCTTCTTCCCCTTACATCGCTCTCGCTAGAGACCGCCGGACCTTCTTCCTCGCGGAAGGAGAGTATGTGACGCAATGTAAGCTAAGCGGGGAACGCCGGCTTTGTTCTGGCGGAATCCCGGTGCTAGACGTCACCATGGACGTGTGTGAACTCCGAATGCTCATAAATCCGTCTCGAGAAGCGTTGCGTGTGTGTGACATACGCCTACATAGTAGCCCCCTCGAGTATTGGAGCTATTTACCTACTCACGGCGGATGGTTATTCTCCATCACTAACACCATCAAGCTCCGTATCGCATGCCTACACGGCCCGACGCAGGAGATCCCGATGAGCGGGATGGGAGTGTTGCAGTTGGAAACGAACTGTGTGGGAACGACACCAACGACCACACTCTCGGGCTTACGTACATACACCAGCAAGAATATATATTATTACGAGCCGGGTATTACGTTGAATATTTCATCGGTCGCTCCCACACTAGATCAGCACGGGTTCGTTCCCGAGCTCGGACCGAGCTCGTTCACGTCGAGCGATAAGGAGCGCGCCGCGAGCGGTAACCCGATCCTGGGAGATAAGGCCGGCGAGTCGTTGCTCGCCGTGGAGAAAGAGCTGAAGATCATCGGCAAGCATAAGAGAGAGAAAGAAGAACAGCACTTTCTCACTTTGACCAGTTTCTTTGGCCAGGCAGGTCTACTAGGCTTATTCATCGTCTACGCTTCGAGAGATTGGCTGTCCTTCTTGCTCTTAGGAGTATGGAAGCGGCTATGCTGTCGGCCGAAGAAAACGTCGTCAAGGGTGGAGCGGGGTTCCCACTCCACTCCAGATATTGGGCTTAGCCTTTCTGCACGTGTCGACGGACTCGACGGGGAGGGGGGCAGCTCGACGCCGGCCACTCGAGCCGAGCTACACAATAGCCTGCCCTGTATCCTCTACACCCCTCCACGTCACGTCCCTCGCCAGGAAATGTGCGTGTGACAAAGTAGCTCGGACGAATTCAATTACGCCCGAGTCCTCGTGCCTGAAACATCCTTCGCGCGTGCTCTCTCGTTCTGTTCTAAATTCCGAGATTGAATTTTCCAAAACTATAAATCGAAGTTCTAACAGTGTTAACAAGTGAAAGTGGTGAATTCGTCACGAACCAAACCTAAAACTAATAAAAAAAAAAAAAAAAAAAAAAAAAAACAAAAAAAAAATATATATAAAAAAAAAGGAAAAAATAAACTGTGCGCGATTATAAAATGCAGGCCGTCGTTGCTCGATATATCCGCCGCCGTGAATGCCCAGTGTGCGCGCTATCCATCGCGGAGTGTCGGGACCTGTTCCTGTGTTTGCACGCGTTCCGTCGTCAACGGACGCTGGACGGGCTACCCGATTGGTGTCCCCTCTGCGACATGGTGGGTGACGATAGCCACGTGTCATCGTGCTTCAGAAAATTCCGCGTCTTGGTGTACATAGAGGCGCGGGACCGCAAGGAGGTGCTGGACCACGCCGGGTCGCGCGAGAAATACCTCGAGGACGCTGCGGCGGAGGTGGATTCTATCCCAGCGGCTCGCAGATTCATCATCTCCACCCGCCCCGTCACGCCCCTCGTGCAGGCTCCGCTCCCTGGGCCCTCTCGGCTTCCTCCCGGCGTGGAAATACGAATGGAAGGAGTGGCGGTCACACCAATCGGCCCCACCGGCCCCCCCGCGCCGCCATCGTCAACAGAGTGCCCGGTTTGTGGGAAACGCCGCGGATGCCCGGGGGTGGCCGCGTGTCTGGAATTGAGTGTCGCCCGGTTATCCCGGAGGAAGGGCAAGGTGGCCTGCCCCCTGTGCGGTGTATACGTGCAGGGGGAAGCCTTCGCGAGACACACCGGCGGGTGCCTCTCGCGCTGGGAATCTAGGGGTCAAGCCACGCAGTCGGCGCCCCAGATACGCGCGCGCGCTCACGCAGGCGAGCCCGCTCGCCCAGCGACGCGTTACACCGCTGCTTCGCCGGTACTCGTCGCTGCGCCGCCGATAACGTCGAGAGCGACCGTAGCACCGGCCGGAGCTACACGACCTGCGGCACCGACAATGCGAGATACAACGGTGGCTCTCCGGGCCCGGGTGGCGGCACAGCCAGCCGCAAGTCACCCCGCCCCCGCGCCGGTGACTAGTATGGAGACTCCCACCCCATCAGCGCGCATGGAGCAGCTGGGTGAGCTGCTCCTCAACGCCATGAGCGACGGAGGACCGAGTACAGCCGAACTCGGTCAGCTGACGGCCGTGCTGCTGCGGAAGATGCGGGAGAAGTAGCGCCGCATCCACGTTCGGTCTTTACAATTACGCATTATTTTATAATTACATATGACTTCATGGTTTATACTGGGTTACCCTATTTCCTCTTTGTGTTCTTTTCCCTCTCTCTTCCCCTTATTTCTCCTTTACTATACTCTTTTCTCCATGTTCCACTTCAATCTCACGTTCATCGAGGACGATGAAAGACCCCTAGGGGGGGTGGGTGTCACGTCCCGCGTGCGTTAGGGCACATCCGCGGGGCGTGACGACGCTCTTGAGACTTGGCAACGGAGCGACCTTGGCTCGACCTCTGTGCGTCGCCTCGTGCCGTCGCGAGTTGTGGGCCTCGGAATCCGCTGGCTCAGCATCGCCTGACCCGGGTTTCGAGGAGGAATATCCTTGGGTGCGACCGGGGTGCTGACGGCGCGGGAATATCACGCCACGACGATCGCTTTCGAGCAATCGTCGCCGTGGCTGATATTCTCGGTCTTAGTTCCGTTTGATCTTCTCAGACACTCGGTCGTCCCCACGGATAACTCCGTAAGTTAGCCACTCGCGGCGGTTAAGTAAAACCTGAAATAAAGGTGAAACCGCACAGAGATCGTCAGCCTAACTTTCGTTAATAACGCGTAGTGAGCAACGCACTGCCTCTTGCCTCACGGACGTTCTGTTGCCGAGTCTTGCAGACTCTTGTGTGCACCCCTCTACCAATCTTCTCTCACTTTTCATAATTTTTCGTTATTTCCCTTCAGTGTGTGTGTAAGCGTGTATGACCACCGCGCGTCAATTGTAGCGCGGTGCTGCGGTGTGCAAGAGTGGAAAAGGGAGGAGAGAATTGTCTCCTCAAAACCGATAACTGTAAGTTCTATTTTCTGTTCATGTTCTACGTTTCTCACCATTTTCCTACTTTCAATAAATCTACACTATTTGTTCAATAAATTACAAACAATAAATTGTCCGAGTTTTCTTGACACCTTGAGCGTTCCCGTCAACTTTCCCCGGGGCCCGTACGGGACCATAGGCGAATCTAAAATCTCGAGAAATCCTACGCTTCACGTAGGTTGGTGGCAGCACTATTCATAGACCGTCTCTCAAATAATCATCGTCCTCGTTCGTCCCTTCTGGACGTAACACCTTCAAATTTTGATATTTTTGTGTCGCAGCATGTGTGCCAATCATTTTAATTTTTTACTCCAACCGTAACATGTAATTTCAAAAATTCATCACAAAAGTTTTCATCTTTACTATTTAACTTAATTTTCCTTTTTCTAAATTCCATGCTAAATTTCTGAATTTCTAAATTTATTTCTAAATTATCCTGAAATGAAATTGTTTTCCTCCACAACCAATGCAGGTACCTTAAACGTCTTTGATTTCCGTTGCTCTGTTGAATTAAGTACGCTCAGTTTTTTTTGCTTCTTTGAGTTCTGACATAATAAATGTTTCCGGGTGCCTTTTATCTGCAACTGTCAAACTGTAGATAATTGGATCTCAGCAGCCACTTGCAAACTTTGGAAATATATTTCATCAGGGGCATGTTTTGGATGACACGAAAACGTCTAGATTCAGAATGCAAAAGCGACATTTAAAAATGGCCAATTCTGTTGGATTTGTTGTGTCTTGAATTTGATCTGTCTTTCCTCTTTTCCTTTCTTTTTTCTAACGTTATAAGCCGGAAATCATATCTCAGCCCGCAACACGCATTGCTACATGCTCTTGAGTTCCCAATGGACAAAACATATTAGAAGACAAGGGGAAAAATCGCCAAAGTCCAAGGACAGACCTGTGACGAAATATTTTCAGTACAATTTGGACGAAAATTAGGTCTTTTTTCGTGGAAACCAACGTTATAAGTCGAAAATCATATCTCTGTCTCCAACCCGCTTATCGCCGTGCTCTTTCGTTCCTAATTGACAAAACATATTAGGGTACAAGGAAAAAAAGCGCCAAAGTCCAAGAAAAGGCCTGTGACGAAATATTTCCAGTAAAATTTTGACGCAAAATAGGTTCTTTTTCGTGGAAACCAGCGTTATAAGCCGAAAATCATAAATAATCCATAGAAATTCAAACTAGGGAGAGCGGCTGGTCCGTTGGACAAAGATCCGGGCCCGCAATCCGCGGGTCCCGGGTTCGAATCCTGGCCAAGACACCAATGAAAAATTGAAAATGTTTTTCAAGTGTTTTCTGCTGTTACCGCGGGAGGTTCGGACTCCACCTTCATAAATCCATGGCCTAACACCTCTATGTGATACGTGTGCGGTCGCGGTGTACGGCTTTGGGGGCCTCCGTGGACGGTTCTCATCGTGCGGATGGCCCTCTAGCCGTGTACTGGCTGGCGCAACGTATCACAGTAGAGGGGTGCATGATTGAGCACCTCTGATGGAGGCGCTTGAGCGTGCTCGCACTACCACCAGAGGGGATCAACCAAGTACCCGCTGTATCGGCAAGGTTTTCTGCAGTTTCCCTTCGCCCTCGGCAAATGCGATACAGTGGGGAGTAAGTCAGCTGAAGCCGCAATAGGAGGGGAAAAAATGGAATAAGGGAATAGGGAGGGATTGTAAAAAGGCAGAATGCCGTACACTGGTAACAAAATAAATAAATAAATAAATAGAAATTCAAACTAAAATCCTATAGTCAACTGAACATAAATAAGGAACATTTGAGAAAAAAGACGTGATATCAAACCATAAACTTCCCCTAGGAAAAAAAGGTTGGGACAAGTACATTGATGGTCCCTCGTTTACTGATAATTCCATCCATAAAAAAAACTTTAAAAAAAATACAGAACAATCTGAAAAAAATTTCACAAATCTTAAAAAACATTATGTTTAAAAAAAACTATTCTGTATCTATTTTTTAAAGTGTCAAAAGAATTAAATACCAAGTAAAAAACAAAAACCGGAAAAATCGCGCTTGAAATCATTTTGGAAACCGATGCCTCATTCTTCTTATTTGATTCGAACAGCTAAATCAATTTAAAAACATTCAATCTAATTTACGTGCAGCATTTAAATTTATTATATCAATTCGATGCCAAGTATTTTCTAATAAATTGAAAAAAGTTACCATTTGAGTTACGTGCAGCACTAAAATTTATAATATCAATCGCAGGACAAGTAATTTATGAGTAACTCCAAATTTTGACATTATTAAATTGGTCTAAGAAGCTTTTAAATCCAAAAAAGTCACATGCAAGCTAGTCATTTCTTACTCTACGGTGGCAGAGGCTTATAAGAAAATCGATTCTTTTCAGACTTTCAGGAGCTGCTGATATTATTCACAATATTCGACGTCGATTGGATCGATACAAATTATGTTTAAATATGAGTTAAAAGTACTTGTCCGGCCCATCACTTTCTATTAAAATTGTTTATTCGAATAAAAATCAGGGCTTTTTTAGAAGTGATGGAGCACAAATATTCATGCAGAGGGAATTTAGAGAGTTATCTTCAAGTAATTTTCCCTTAATTGCACTAATTTAATAAGAATGGAAACGAATTGTCCTGTAATATACAAGGAATGTTATTGTGCATCGATAAATAAAAAACATTTTGCACATTAAATATGTTCAAACTTCCAAAATAACTTCCCAGTTTGTATTGCAATGACGGCAATTTTTACTTCTCACTTTTTCCAGCGAACGAATTTCGTTCGGCATAACGAACCTATACTATTATTAAGAACATTAAACTAATAATAAATCGCATTTCAATAAATTTTTAATCGGATGCTGCCGTCCAATTTCGTTTGTTTATGATTGATTTTTATTTGAATGAATAGTGATGGGCCGGACAAGTACTTTTAACTCATATTTAAACATAATTTGTATCGATCCAATCGACGTCGAATATTGTGAATAATATCAGCAGCTCCTGAAAGTCTGAAAAGAATCGATTTTCTTATAAGCCTCTGCCACCGTAGAGTAAGAAATGACTAGCTTGCATGTGATTTTTTTGGATTTAAAAGCTTCTTAGACCAATTTAATAATGTCAAAATTTGGAGTTACTCATAAATTACTTGTCCTGCGATTGATATCATAAATTTTAGTGCTGCACGTAACTCAAATGGTAACTTTTTTCAATTTATTAGAAAATACTTGGCATCGAATTGATATAATAAATTTAAATGCTGCACGTAAATTAGATTGAATGTTTTTAAATTGATTTAGCTGTTCGAATCAAATAAGAAGAATGAGGCATCGGTTTCCAAAATGATTTCAAGCGCGATTTTTCCGGTTTTTGTTTTTTACTTGGTATTTAATTCTTTTGACACTTTAAAAAATAGATACAGAATAGTTTTTTTTAAACATAATGTTTTTCAAGATTTGTGAAATTTTTTTCAGATTGTTCTGTATTTTTTTTAAAGTTTTTTTTATGGATGGAATTATCAGTAAACGAGGGACCATCAATGTACTTGTCCCAACCTTTTTTTCCTAGGGGAAGTTTATGGTTTACAGATTATGCGTTTATACTGCCTTTCTATACTTTTGTAGTCCCTTGCTCTCTTTCGACATTCCTGTTTTGGGTTATTTTATTATATTCTCCAATAACAAACATCGACAAGTCTGATTATACAATCAGAGAGAGAGAGAGAGAGAGAGAGAGAGAGAGAGAGAGAGAGAGAGAGAGAGAGAGAGAGAGAAAGCTGATGAGAAAGAACGGAGGCATGGATTTTTTTTCTAATGTTTCAGAATCCTGACTGATCTCTAGTCCTGTCTCTAGATATATATAGAAATAAACTCTAACCTTTCTAAATATTTTATACCATCAATCCGAATGTTGTTGACAATTTTCAATTTGTCTCCATTACATATAACACTGTTGGATTCCTCGGCCTTTATTTCTCTTTTTTTTTCTTCACTTTTTTTTCACCACTTTTACCAAAACATTGTCCTGCATTTATCTATTTTCTACAGAACCGGAAAAATGGGAACAGTGTCGGTGAACTATCAGATTCGCGATCTTTATAACCTTATCTAGTTAGCATTTCTAACATACCATACGTCATATCATAACGAAAATATATAGGTATTGAGACGTAACACTCGCGTAGCGGCCCGAGCCCGCTCGAACTCCCGAATACTACGCGTTCAAGAAACATCGCGGAGCGATGACGGGCGTGCGTCCCGACCGGCGGCCATCTTGTCAACTGGCACAAAGGCCCGAGCGAGCCGGCGGGCAACGCTCTGAACAGCGCTATTTGACGATAATTCGAACTAAATTATATTTTTCTTTTTCTAATTGTTTTCTAACATTTTCTTAATTAATATGAGCGTAATTAGGGTCAAAATGACGGGAAAAATGGCAGCTACCCGAGAAAAATAATAAAAAGACTAAATCTGGTAACAAATTTGTATTATTTCAATTAAAGCAAGTTGCGTGCTTACGGCGCATGCGCGGGGCTAAGCGTTCATGGGCTATAGGAATCCGAACGTGACTTTTTGTGATTTTTCAAACAAAATTAAATTAAATGATATTAAATGAAACAATGAAGCCAAATCACTCAAATAATTAAACAACAACAATTGACATTGTAATTTCATTATTTTAAAATCATGCTGAGCTGAAAATTAATCAAAGCGGAATTCGGCGCATCGGGCAAAATAGCGATCAGCCAATAACAAGGCGCGAATTAAGGCAGCGGACCAATTGTGGAGCCCGTTACAAAGGAATGCGCAGAACGCGTCCGAAATAGAGAAATTCGGCGTTTGAGAGAATTTAGAGTGGGGAACGGGGTATAAGAGTGGGCGCACGGCTCATTCGGGAGGCAGTTCAACCTACCTCTAGAACCAACTCGGATCTCCTAGAAGAGCTCTTCTAACATCAAATAGCAAAATACACTCTATTCTGGTAAAACCTAAAAATCCTTTTTCCTACTATTCCTTTGGATGCCTGGGGTATTGGCGAGACTCGGCGACGTATCGATCCCGTAGTCCAGGGTCCACGTCATTTAACCTATAATTTCCGAATTTTCGCTGCACGGGGCATCGGTGAGACTCGGTGACGTATCGATCCCGTGGTCCGTGGGCAAAATTACCTAACCTAGTGAATGCTCAGGACATTGGCGAGACTCGGCGACGTATCGAGCCCGTGGTCTGGGGTTCACATCCTAACCTGTCTTGTGTTTTTGAACATTGGCGCCATTCAGCGACGTTTGAGGCCCGTGGTCAAGCACGAACTTTCCACCTCGCATTTTTTGGGTTTATTGAGAATAGAGGCGATAAAAAAATGATTATTATTAAATTCAAGATTGTTTCATAATTTATCCGATTTGGTTGGGTCGAACGAATTAATTAGCATTAGAATTGAATAATTCAATAATCCGCTGTCCATTGGAACCACTGTACAACTCCAAAGTCAAAATAAATCATCTGATCAAATACAATCAATTATTAATGTTGCGAATTTCATTATTTTTTGTTTGTTTTTTTGTCTGAAAAATCTCATGCAAGCGGAAAGGAAAGGAAATAGAATAAGCAGGGGGCATGATAAACCATAAAGCGTTCTTTATTGTATAAACAAAAACGAAAACAAATTTGAAAATTCAATCGAAATTTCATACAGAAAGACGCTCCGTTTTTCCGGGTCTTTCGAGTCTTCTCTCGCCTGACTTGGTCAAACAACGCGGACAAACAAAGATTAAAATTAAAGACGCGTATCATTTTGTAAAAACACACAAGTATTGTTTAATAAATTCATTTTGTTCTCTTATCAACACAATTCTCGTCTCTCGTCTCGTTCATACCTGCTCCTTTTAAAATTAAGGTAGCTCGAACCGACGCGTGGCGGCGTTCAGGCCGGGTCGGCAAGAGCGTTACGTTACAGTATATACTTGTACTACAGACCGGGATATCGGTGAACTGTCAAATTCGCGATCTTTATAACCTCATCATCTATCAGCATAAACAACACACCATACATTATACGTTATGAAAATATATAGGTATATACTTGTATTATGGCACCAGAAAAACAATATATAGGTATATAAAATGTATTATGGCACCAGATTTGTCACTAAATAAAACAAATAAACATCAAAAATGTGTGCGAAAATCCGAGACCATTTTTTGATGCAATTAAAAAATAAATAATTAATATCTCTTCAACGCATTAAGCTACAGAGTTCAAAGAGGTCACAATCGAAAGAAAAAAAAAATAAAAAATATGTCAACTTATAATCTTCTCCGGAATGCTATAAATAATAAATGATTGAAAAAACAAATTTTGAAAATTTTCGAAAACAATTGGAAACGCTATCGCTCCGGTAAAGAGTCTCTGGCAGCAACTCGTCATGTATATAAATGTACTTGTCTCAGAGTCACTGCCGCGACTCTAGATAAAGTTTGCAATCAATTATATCCAATCTGGTAGTCTAAGGACAAGCGAGCTAGGCTGTCACCTGAGCGACCCGGGTTCAAGTCCCTGAGTAGCCATCTTGCATCCGTGGCGTTCACATCGTGCAGAGCATTACCGTCCAAGTAATTCTTCGTATCATACCACCATAGTGCAGTGCACCATCCTTATATCACGCTAGTGTGTAGCCTGGATCTCAGGTTATCGATTTAATTCATAGTGATCATCCGTTCTCATAATATCACTCATTATAAGTCACTCTTCGCATAATCAAAGGCGCTGGCACCGACGGGCTTAGCCCTCGGGCCAGTCTCAAACATGGCCGACCGAACAGACAATGAAAGAAACGCACGTGGCGCGGGCTGCGTTTCGCAACCATCGACTTCGAATAACAACAGCGCACCAGCGCCCAGCGCCAATCGCGATCGGAAAACAAGGAACCTAAACTCAGTGCAAATTGATTACCTATTTAAAAATCTAAGAAAAGAAAATAAAAAGCCATGCACCTCGAACATAAGTCCGAACCTTGCGACATCGCGCAAGCGCAAAACTTCGCCGGCACGGCAAGAAACGCCTGACCTGCCACCTACAGGAACTGGCTGGGAACTTCCCAAGAATCCCGTCAAAAGGAGACACAGTCTACCGACACAGGAAGGACCCGCAACTACGCAAAAGAATCACTATGAAGCGCTCTCTGACGACAGCGACATGGAAGCAGAGGAACCCCCCACCTCTGATTCCGCAACGGCCCAACGGAAGGGCCGCAAACCTCCGCCCATATACACAGCGAAGACAACGCTAGCAGCCACCATAACATTAACCACGAGCCTTCAAATTACAAAAAGCGAGGCAATACTCAAGCAAACCGACCAAACAAACCACACCATTTACGCAAATAACCTCGATAACTTCAACAAAATCAAAACCGCGCTCATTGATAACAAAATCCAGTTCTTCACCTATACACCGGTCGAAGAAAAACCTAAAACTCTGTTATTAAAAGGAATCCATGGAGACTTCACTCCCGAAGATATCAAAAACGAAATTCTAGGCCTTCAAATACCGAACATCGAACTCATAAATGTGGCCCTCTTTAACTTCGACAAAAATAACCCTGAAAGGCACCACCACCTCATCCAGGTTTCAAACACCAGCAAAGTAAGTCCACTATTTAAAATAAAAACTCTCGCGTATCAACGAGTAAGATGGGAGCACCTCCGGAAGCCCCCAGTATTCCAATGCAAAAATTGTCAGCGAGTAGGACACGCCAGCAAAAACTACCACCTCCAATACAGGTGCGTCAAATGCGCACAATCGCACGAACCTGGGGCCTGCCACTACACTAATAACACCACCCGACGGACCTCACTTGCGCCAACTGCGGAGCTCACGGACACCCTGCTTCGTATAAAGGTTGCCCATATCTTAAGTTCGCTCGGAAAACTAAAAAACAGAACGAAGCGAAAAACATTTCTTCGTTACATGAAAAAATAATTAAAATAGCAACACCGGTCAACCCAAGAACATCATTTGCTCAAATCACAAAAAATCACCTTCCCACCGGTCCACAAAACTCTCAACAAAGCCATCCCCATCTCTCTCAACCCATTCACGACCCAAACAACAACAATAACTTACTCTCGCTCAACTACAATAATTCGTCCTCCCCCACACCACACCAGAACACAAACTGGCTCGACGTGCTAAAAAAAGACTTATCAACAATCATATCTGAACAACTGCTAACTATCGCTAAACAAGTTGCACTCAACACACAAAAAATAGAATTCCTACTAGCATCTTTATTCCCGAACAATGCATAACCCCGCAACACCCCTTAAAAATATCCACATAGCAGCTATAAACGTTAACTCAATAGTAACTCACCAAAAAAGACTTGAGCTCATCAACTTTACAGAAAAATACTCACATGACATAATACTCCTCTCAGAAACCAAACTAAACTATAAACACAAGCTCGAGTTTCAAAACTACAACTTTATTCGCACCGATAGGCCTAACGCAACCCGAGGGGGGGGGGGGGGGGGTACCGCCATCCTCATTAAAAAAAGAATCCCTTATTCTTTAATCACACAACCCTCTTCGCTCACTAACGCAATCATAGAGTATACCATTATAAAACTAAACTCACACCGAGCAAAAAATCTCTACATCATAAGCACCTACGCCACAAACGACCACAGAGATATATTCGCTTCTGAACTTGCCACTCTTTTCAGCGAACTCAACCTACATAAAAACAAAAATTTCTTTATACTAGCAGGAGACCTAAATGCGAGACATACTCGGTGGGGCGATCGCGCCAAAAACACGCGAGGCAAAATCCTTGTCAACTGGGACGCGCGAAACGCGATAAAATTCAAAACACTGATCCTCCCATCCGACCTTCCCACCTACAAACCGGCCGCCTCCTTCCTAGACCTGGCAATAATAGATGCAAGATTACAGCTGCTAAACTCCCCGAACGCAACCACAAAAACTCTCCCTTATGACAGCGACCACGCCGCCATATCCTTCAATATCTCACTTGACAGTGACGAAATTCGCAACGCCTCCCCAGACGACTATCCCACAAGATTCATCTACAAAGCCACCAACTGGGACAGATTCTCCAGGCATCTCGATGAAAACTACCTCGAAATAATCCCGGACAATAGAAATCTCTCTAACGACGAAATAGACAATGCTATCAATAAAATAAATACCCACATCGTTGCAACCATCCATAGCATCACGCCCCGAATCAAAGCCACTAATAACACACACAAATACCTCAACTCAACGATAACAAAACTCCACAAAATAAAATCCTCTCTAGTATCCACCTTACACAAACTCTCCTCACTCGATCCATATAGTCAACGCCCCGCCTCCCTGATCGCCAAAAACGTGTTAAAAACAATGAAAAAACGCCTCAAAGCGGAATTCAAAAAATCAACGGAAAACTACTGGAAAAACCAACTAAAACGAATAGATCACCGTAAAGCAGAGTCTTTTTTTCCAAAAATCAATAGACTCCTGCGTCCCAATGACCCAATAAAAATCGGAAAAATCGAAATACCAACACATAATCAAGCTCTGCTAAACCGCACAAACATTAATCTGGCAAATATTCCAGTCAGCAACAACAAATATTCTTTCACAGAACAAACAGACAAATTCAACGCAATAGGTGCGTTTTATGAATCGATAAACTCCCCCAGACATATCAATCAGAATCTCCGATTCGTAGAATTAATCAACAACAGAACCAGCGAATTACTAGCCGAACTAACCTCACTCAAACAGAATAACACGTCAATAACCTACTTTTC
This sequence comes from Venturia canescens, assembly GCF_019457755.1. Lineage (NCBI taxonomy): Eukaryota > Metazoa > Arthropoda > Insecta > Hymenoptera > Ichneumonidae > Venturia > Venturia canescens. Next base: position 40,593,391 of record NC_057421.1, read on the forward strand.
AAACCTCAACAAGTCAACAAACCCCAGCACAGGCAACGACCAAGATAATATCTTCTGCGACACAGCCTCAGTACGTAAAATCCTCACTCAACTCCCAAACAAAACCTCCGCAGCGCTGGACAACATCCCCTCGATAGTGCTGAAACACCTCCCAGAAAAAGTCACATCCACCCTCACCATAATCTTTAACAACGCGCTAAACAACTACTACTTCCCAAGAATCTGGAAAAAAGCAAAAGTACTCCCGCTCCTCAAGAAAAATAAAAACCCCAATGATCCGTCCAGTTATAGGCCCATCAGTCTCACTCCCAACTTCAGTAAAGTCTTTGAAATAATCATAAACAAAAGCATAACAAACTTCTGCACCACCCACAACATTATACCTCACTCTCAATTTGGTTTCAAACAGAAACATTCAACCACACATGCCATACACAAACTGCTCACAGACATACATACAGACGTAGAAAATTCGCTCTTCGTGGGGGCAGCGTTACTTGACTTAGAAAAAGCTTTCGACTCCGTGTGGCTTACAGGGCTTATCTACAAACTACACTCGAAAAACTTCCCGAAACCGCTCATATTCAACATCTGGGACATGATAACCGCTAAAACATTTGTAACCTGGGACGGAACCACCACATCAACAGAAACCTTTAGCATCCGTGAAGGCCTTCAGCAGGGTACAGTAAACTCCCCCATCCTCTTCAATATCTTCACCTCAGACATACTATCGTCCTTTGGCATCAACAACAACAACCCCGACAATATCAACGCTACTTCCTCGGCCATCGCTTTCGCAGACGATGTTATTGTATACACCGCCAATAAAACAATTGAGACAGTCCGCGCAACCTTAGAATCAATAGTCGAGAAAATAAACCAATGGTATATAAACTGGAACCTCCGCCTCAGCCCTTCAAAATGCGAGACCATTCTCTTTAGAAAGCCGCTCAACCAAATATGCTCTTCACACAGGATCGGCTACAAAACTTTTCAAATAAAGGCAACAAACCCAGGAACAAACGTTAAAACGGTGGTTCCCCATAAAAATGTTGTTAAATACCTCGGTGTCTACCTAGACAACCTCCTTCGGGGGAATATCCACGTCGAAACTCAAGTAGAAAAAGCCAGAAAAGCCTATCAAGCAAACATCAACATCTTTTACAACAAGCACCTTACCTGCCAAGCAAAAATTATACTATACCTCCTCCTTCTCAGACCTATTCTAACATACGCTGCGCCAACTTGGTGGAACCTCAACCACACGATGATGGAGAAGTAACGCTCTTTCGAGAGACAGTGCCTAAGAAAATGCCTCCACATCTACAGATCCGAGCACACCAATTACGTACACTTCATCTCCAACAAAATTCTTTACAACCGGGCAAACATCCCGAGAATTGATAATTACATCATAAAACTCTGCAGAAACTACTTCTCAAACATCACATACGTCAAATAACTCCAAATTTCAACATTATGGAACTGTTTTAAGAAGCTTTTAAATCCAAAAAAGCCCTGATTTTTATTTAAATATAATAAGTTTAATGGAAAGTGATGGGCCGGACAAGTACTTTTAACTCATATTTAAACATAATTTCTATCGATCCAATCGACGTCGAATATTGTGAATAATATCAGTAGCTCCTGAAAGTCTGAAAAAAATCGATTGTCTCTGCCACCATAAAGTAAGAAATGACTAGCTTGCATGTGATTTTTTTGGATTTAAAAGCTTCTTAAAACAGTTCCATAATGTTGAAATTTGGAGTTACTCATAAATTACTTGTCCTTCGATTGATATCATAAATTTTAGTGCTGCACGTAACTCAAATGGTAACTTTTTTCAATTTATTAGAAAATACTTGGCCTCGAATTGATATAATAAATTTTAATGCTGCACGTAAAATAGATGGAATTTTTTTTAATTGATTTAGCCCTTCGAATCAAATAAGAAGAATAATGAGGCATCGGTTTCCAAAATGATTTCAAGCTCGATTTTTCGGTTTTTATTTTTTACTTGTTATTTGATTCTTTTAACACTTTAAAAAATAGATACAGTTTAGTTTTTTTTAAAGATAATGCTTTTTCAAGGTTTGTGAAATTTTTTTCGAATTGTTCTGTATTTTTTTTAAAAAATAATTTTTTTGCCCATTTTTTATAAAAATTTTGTTTTGAAGTTTTTTTCATGGATGGGATTATCAGCAAACGAGGGACCATCAATGTACTTGTCCCAACCTTTTTTTTCCTAGGGGAAGTTTATGGTAATTATTTTCAAGAAAAAAGTTAATGAAAAAAAAGTCATAACGGAAGTTACATGCAGTACTAAATTGTATTATATCAATTCGAGGTCAAGGATTTATCGGTTATTCGAAATATAATCTCCGGCGACAAATGAGCGTTGAGAATCCTTGTCGGGCTCACAACGTTTTATCAAAATTACTAAAAAATTAATGGAAATGAAATCATTAAAAATTCACATGAAAGTCATTCGTTACTTCAACAAGGTACACTAGGGTGATTCGTTTTGAGCGAACATTTTTTTTTCTTTACTCCCGCAGCCAAATATCATTCTTTATGCTGAAAAAAAGACCCTGTCCAAAGGGGAGCTCTGAATTTTAATTCTAAGTACTTTTTTTTCAATTTTGAAGATTTCCTATTTAACATACACGTAAATTTTTATTTTTTTTTCTTTAATTTTCATAACTCTGCGGCATTTGATGGTATCATCACACCCACAAATAGGATTTCTTCAGAATTGAACGCTCTAAAAAATTCCCCATTGCAGCGAAAGCGTAACTCACACTGGTGAGTAATTGCGCTTTGCTAAACCTGATTTTTTCCTGATATTATCATGAGATTAGCCATTATCTCGTTAAGAACGAGAGCTACAGAAAAAAATGTGAATAATGAACTTTTAGGAAATTTAATTTCCTACAAAAAAGGTCGTATAAATGTAAGCGATACAATTGATAGTTTGAGAGATATTCAACATTTAGAAAAATAATTTGCTGAAAATCGATAAAATTGCTAGGTTTATGGCTTCACAAATTCGTCATCAGAAATTATATAATTTTCAATGATCATAATGATCAATTTTAACCTTTTTATATTAATTTGAAATTCAACTAGACAATGACTAATTGGTGATCTATTACTTGTTCAATCGGTAAAAATCCTGTTGCACGGTTTATTGCAAGTAGCTTGATATTTCAAAGAAAATATGAGTTATATGCTATTCTCATTTTATCAGAGGTGTAACGTTTATTTTTCTCGAAAAATCAAGGGTGTCCGAGTGAACCGTGTAACCATTTTGCAGCCATTTCTCTCGCACTTACGCAAGTGATAAATCACCTTAACACTTAGTGAACTGATAACGACACAAATTGACAAAATTTTCGTTTTTTATAGTAATTAAAATTGGGTTTCAGAAAATAAAATTATTTTGGGTAGCAATGCTAGATTATTTACTCTGTAACTCGACTGAATTTAAAATTGAAAACGAAGGTGTATTGAAATGATTAAATGATTCTTCATATAAAGAGCTTGGTAATGAATAAACAATTATTAAATGAAAAAATTCTTTTTAATGTCATATTACGTTTTCCAATAATTATAAAAATATTATTTATGAAAAAATAAATAATTTTTTTTGAGTGTTTTGATGATTTAAAAGACATAAAACTAGCAATTTTATGGATTCTCAGCAAATTATTTTTCTAAATGTTGAATATCTCTCAAACTATCAATTGTATCGCTTACATTTATAAGACCTTTTTTGTAGGAAATTAAATTTCCTAAAAATTCATTATTCACATTTTTTCTGTAGCTCTCGTTGTTAACGAGATAATGGCTAAACTCATGATAATATCATGAAAAAATCAGGTTTAGCGACCCGCAATTACTCACCAGTGTGAGTTACGGTTTCGCTGCAATGGGGATTTTTGTAGAGCGTTCAATTCTGAAGAAAACCTATTTGTGGGTGTGATGATACCATAAAATGCCGTAAAGTTATAAAAATTAAAGAAAAAAAAATAAAAATTTACGTGTATTTTAAATAGGAAATCTTCAAAATTGAAAAAAAGTACTTAGAATTAAAATTCAGAGATCCCCTTTGGACAGGGTCTTTTTTCAGCGTAAAGAATGATATTTGGCTGCGGGAGTAAAGAAAAAAAATGTTCGCTCAAAACGAATCACCCTAAGGTACACACTTTAAAGAATCGATTCCCCTCCGATTTTCAGGATCCCCTGGTATTATTCACAACATTCAACTTCGATTGGATCGGTACAAATTATGTTCAAATACGTCTTAAACGTACTTGTCCGGCCCATCACTTTTTATTCAAATTGCTCATTCGAAAACAAATCAGGGCTATTCTAAAATGACAAATATAATAAAATCGATAGAAATAAAAATAATATCTCCAAGTAATTTGAACTTGATTGTTCGCAATTTCGTATAGCAATATCCACTTCTCATTTTCTTCAGTGAACACATACCATTCGGTAAGAACCAATGAAAATGAGAAATAATCAGGCACATTACAAGAAATTTTCGAACCTACTCAGCCATGCAATATTTTTTTTCTATAGTCACGTACACATTTTGATAAATACCACTAGTCGAGTACGACACGTGGATTCCTGGAATTTGGAGAAAAATTATTTTGTTGTGAATTCTGACTTCATATGATATAAATAAATTAATCAACTTTATCTTTCATTTTCGTTTCATTTTGACAAGCACGATTCGAAGGAAAATTATTTTCTCGGGAATTACTGTTCCTTAATATTAACACATGCATTAACTTTGTTTTTGATTTATTTTCGAATGAGCAATTTGAATAAAAAGTGATGGGCCGGACAAGTACGTTTAAGACGTATTTGAACATAATTTGTACCGATCCAATAGAAGTTGAATGTTGTGAATAATACCAGGGGATCCTGAAAATCGGAGGGGAATCGATTCTTTAAAGTGTGTACCTTGTTGAAGTAACGAATGACTTTCATATGAATTTTTAATGATTTCATTTCCATTAATTTTTTAGTAATTTTGATAAAACGTTGTGAGCCCGACAAGGATTCTCAACGCTCATTTGTCGCCGGAGATTATATTTCGAATAACCGATAAATACTTGACCTCGAATTGATATAATGCATTTTAGTACTGCACGTAACTTCCGTTATGACTTTTTTTTCATTAACTTTTTTCTTGAAAATAATTATCATGAGTTTCAATTAAAGTTTCCGATTTGTTCAATAAATATTCCAAATTATCAATAAAAACTTGGCCTCTAATTGATATCATACATTTTTATACTGCATGTAACTTGGATAGTACATTTTTCAATTTGTTCAATATTTATGAATTTTTTTGAAAATTTTTATTTTTCTTTACAGAATTTTTTTCGATTGTTTTTTATTGTTGAATTTTTTTGAACTTTTCAATTTTTCGTTTATTATTTCGATAGAATTTTTTCCTGGTTTATACTCAATCGCATCCAAAACTGAGCAACTGTAGACTTATCGTAATGAATGTTTTCACCAATAATTCCACATTTGCAGTTTGCAGAATAGGAATACTCAACATACACGTTATTTCATAAGTATTGTTGTCAAAATTTGTGTTTGCCTACCGCATTCCGAAGATTTAACTTTTCATATTATCAGCAAAAAAAAGCATCCAAAGACTTTTTGGAACAAGTTTCAAAATTTATTACTCGACAGGCCAGGTGGAAAAAGTATAACTACACTTATATCAACACCAGAAACTGTTTTGAGAATCTGATATACAAAATGTGCGAATAATGATCATAGTCGGAAACCACTTGAATCAGGTTACCACAATCAGCATGAAGAAATGGTAGAAAATTAAAGGACACATATTAGGCAACCAATTAATAATATGTATCGATCCGCTGCAAACCGATGGAGTCAAAACAAGGATCGGAAAGAGCAGAGCCAGACTCAACAGGAAGCAAAATATGGGAATATTCAAAAATAATGATGCCATAAAAAATAAATTGGAAAACATTTATTCGATTGGAGTTTCTCACATTATATATACTAACAGTTCCGTATGTTCTTGTTTTATTAATTATCAACTATGACATTTCAGATAGCAAAAAGAAAATTTGACGTTATAAGGTGACGAACATTTTTTCTTACAACTTCCAGACCTATTTTTGATAAACTGATTTGCCTTATCAAGAGACTCGGTAGAGTCTCGGGACAAGTACATTGACAGCCCTGTCGTCTGCTGGCCCGAGGCTCTCGCCGATTCAAGAGACTCGGTAGAGTCTCGGGACAAGTACATTGACAGCCCTGTCGTCTGCTGGCCCGAGGCTCTCGCCGAGTCTATACTTTCTCTGAATAAAACGATTCACGGTGGTGGGGGTAAAATTGGCATGTGATTTTATTGAATTACGCAGCTCAGGAGCCATTTAGCAACTTGAAAATTGAAGTTTAAGCCAATTGAGTAATTCTCTTTCGATTCCGCCCTAAATCAGCATGATCGGTGTTGTAATTGCCGAGAAAAAACTTTGCACGGGCTCAAGATTATGCAAAAGTTACCAACACATTCAAGAATTTATGCGTCTGTATTTATAAACACCATCAAAGGCACTTTGATGCTCTCGAGTTTCTGATTCGTTGGATCTGACGACATCCATTTTTAGACGTTGTGATTGGTTGTTGAAATTAGTTGTTGATGATTGGAAATCTGACGTCAACTTCAGAACGTAGCACACGGCGCAGCACAGCTGGTAACAGCAGTCATAAATTCGACCGATATACATATATATATGTACAAACCATGTGTCAGTTTTTGATCGTATGAACAGAGTTTCGACATTACGAAGTGCGTGCGGGATCAATAAAAAAATAATTTTCATAATGTAAAGAAGTGCATATTACTATTTATTTTGTTATTTGTGAAACCGGTATCAAAACGGCCGCGGAAATGTAGTCTGTGATGTGTGTGTGAAAAAGAATATAAAAAATGCGCGATGCATGTATGTCAACGAAACTTTTCAAGATTTCATTATTTCGTTCGATTGGAAATAAGTGTTAACTGAAATAATGCTTCAATTAAACCAGAGTACGAGAAATATTGTCCAGTGCGAATATATTGTCAGTGGCGTGGTTATATATCATGTGTACATAGGTTATATATACGAATAAATAGAACAAAAATACACGCAACTGTTAGAATGATATTAGAAACTTTAATTGAATAAATGTTTTCTAATTTATTTCTTGTGTCGTCATTATTTTTAAACATCCCCATATTTTGCTTGATATTCAGTTTGGCTCTGCCCTCTCCGATCCTTGTTTTCACTCGCTCAGTTTGCAGCGGATCGATTCATATTATTAATTCGTTCCCTAATATGTGTTCTATGATTTTCTACTCCTTCATGATGATTGTGGTAACATGATTCGAGAGGTTTCTAACCATGATCTTGAATTGCACATTTTGTAAATCAGATTTAAAAAAAAAAATCTGGTCTTGGTATAGTGTGTAGTTATTCTTTTCCCATTAGGTCTGTCGAGTGATAAATTTGTGAAACTTGTTCCAGAAAGCCTTTGGATGCTTTTTTTGCAGATGATATGAAAAGTCGTATTTTCGGAATGGGGTGTGCAAACACAAATTTCGATAACAAAACTTATGGAATGACATGTATGTTGAGTATTTCCACTTTGCAAACTACAAATATGGAATTATTATAAAAAAAATTCATTCCGATAAGTCTACTGTTGCTCAGTTTTGGATGCGATCAAATATGATGCCTACCAACATCCTCAGAAACTTACAGAATTGCTGAATGCAATGTGCGCTATGTCATTTTAATGTAACATCATGACTTTTGACAACTTTTCATTATAATGCTGTAGATTCGGATCATTAAAATACTGCAAAAATCTGTAAACTATACAATTTAAATACTGTGCCATTCATTTTACATTTTGACTCTAACTGTAACATCTAGATGAAGTAAAAAATTGATTATAAAAGTCTTCAGTTGCTCATTTATGGATAGATTTAAAATTGCTGTTTTCGAAGCTCATTGCGCAGATACATTGAACCGCAGCAGATACCTGCGAACTCTGAAATTTCTGTGGATAAATATATATGCAACGGATCACCCCTTATCTTTGATTATGGTAATATGTAATGAAACTTGGTTCGGCAAGTTTTTAAGTGTTCCTTTCCAAATAGTATTGAAGTTTGTATGACTGATATACAGCGAATACTTCCAAACTTTGATATTTCTGTGTTGCAGCGTGTGTGCCAATCATTCAAATTATTTACTCCAACCGTATCATGTAATCTAGAAAATTCATCACAAAAGTCTTCCGCTTTTCTAGATACTTCAATTTTCCTTTTTCTACTCCATTGTGAGTTTTCGAATTTCTAAATTAATTTCTGAATTGTCCTGAATAGGTTTTCCTCCAAAACCAATGCAGGTACGTTAAACGTCTTTGAATTCTGTTGCTCTGTTGAATAAAGTTCGCTAAGTTTTTTTTGCTGCTTTGAGTTCTGGCATAATAAATGTTAGAAGTTTACGGGTACTTTTTTTCAGCAACTATCAAACTGTGGATAATTGAACCTCAGCGGCCGTTTGCAAACTTTGGAAATATATTTCATTGGGGGCACGTTTTGCATGAGACGAAATCTCTAGATTCAGAATGCAAAAGCGACATTTAAAGTGGGCAAATCTGTTGGATTTTTCGTGTCTTGAATTTGATCTATCTTTCATTTGAATTTTGAAGAAAAGGGATAAATAAAATCTGTTCTATTAAGGAAATCTTTACGTCAGTTCTTTCTTGGTATGAAGACTTGGAAAAATCGCCAAAGGCCACGGCAGACCGGTGACGAAATATTTCCAGTACAATTTTGACGAAAAATGGATCTTTTTTCACGGAAACCAACGTTATAAGCCGAAAATCATATTACAGCCCACGAAACGCATTTCTTCACACGCTTGGGTTCCTAATACACAAAACATATTAGGGTACAAGGAAAAAAAGCGCCAAAGTCCAAGAACAGACCTGTGCCGAAATATTTCCAGTATAATTTTGACGAAAAATCGGTCTTTTTTCGGGGAAACCATCGTTATAAGCCGAAAATCATATCTCGACCCTCAACCCGCTTTCTACCGTTCTCTTGGGTTCCCAATAAGCATAGCATATTAGAGTAGAAGAGAAAAAATCGCCCAAATCCATGGACAGACCTGTGACGGAATATTTTCTGTACAATGTTGACGAGAAATTTGTTATTTTTCGTGGAAACCAACGTTGTTAACCGAAAATCATATCTCGACCCGCAACACGCTTTTCTTCATGCTCTTGGGTTCCAAATAGACGAAACATATTAGAGTACAAGGGAAAGAATCACCAAAGTCCAAGGACAGACCTGTGACGAAATATTTCCAGTACAATTTTGACGAAAAATAGATCTTATTTCGTAGAAACCAACGTTATAAGCCGAAAATCATATTACGGCCCACAACACGCATTTCTTCATGCTCTTAGGATCCTAATAGACAAAACATATTAGAAGATAAGGAGAAAAATCACCAAAGTCCAAGAACAAACCAGTGCCGAAATATTTTCAGTACTATTTTGAAGAAAAATTGGTCTTTTACGTGGAAACCAACATTATAAACCGAAATTCATTTCTCGGGTCTCATCCCGGATTCCTGCATGTTGTTGGATTCCTAATAGGCATAACATATTAGAGTATAAAGAAAAAATCGCTAAAGTTCAAGGGCAGACTTGTGACGGAATATTTTCACTACAATTTTTACGAAAAATTGGTCTTTTATGGTGGAAACCAACTTTATAAGCCGAACATCATACCTAGGGAAAATAAGATTGGGAAAAGTACATTGATGGTCCCTTATTTGCTGATAATTTCATAAAAAAGATTATCCTATAAAAAATGTTCGTATGAGAATGGAATCTATAAAAATGTACTAAGCAAATAATTCATAGAAATTTAAACTAAAATCCTATAGCCATCATAACATAAATGAGGAACTTTTGAGAAAAAAGGCGTGATATCAAACCATAAACTTCCCCTAGGGAAAAAAAAGTTGGGATAAGTCCATTGATGGTCCCTTGTTTGATGATATAGAAAAAAGATTCAGAACCAGGAAAAAAATTCTATAGAAATAATAAACGAAAAATTGTTAAGTTCAAAAAAATTCAACAAAAATAAAAAACAATCGAAAAAAATTCTGTAAAGAAAAATAAAAAATTTTCAAAAAAATTCATAAATATTGAACAAATTGAAAAATATACTATCCAAGTTACATGCAGTCTAAAAATGTATGATATCAATTGGAGGACAAGTTTTTATTGATAATTTGGAATATTTATCGAATAAATCGGAAACTTTCATTGAAAAATTGACGTTTTACGCATAGGAGCCACTAATCATTCATGATACATATTTTCAAGAAAAAAGTTCTTGAAAAAAAAGTCATAACGGAAGTTACGTGCAGTACTAAAATGTATTATATCAATTCGAGGCCAAGTATTTATCAGTTATTCGAAATATTATCTCCGGCGACAAATGAGCGTTGAGAATCCTCGTCGGGCTCAGAACGTTTTATCAAAATTACTAAAAAATTAATGGAAATAAAAAATCGCAGAATCTTTCTTTCGAATAATAAGAACGATGTCAAACCATTTCTTTTTAACCAGAATATATAAAAATCGTTAAAAATTCATATGAAAGTCATTCGGTACTTCAACAAGGTACACACTTTAAAGAATCGATTCCCCTCCGTCTTTCAGGATCCTCTGGTATTATTCACAACATTCAACTTCGATTGGATCGGTACAAATTATGTTCAAATACGTCTTAAACGTACTTGTCCGGCCCATCACTTTTTATTCAAATTGCTCATTCGAAAAAAAATCAGGGCTGTTCTATAATCCCAAATATAATAAAATGGATAGAAATATAAATAATATCTCCAAGTAATTTGAACTTGATTGTTCTGAGGTTCGTATAGCAATATCCACTTCTCATTTCCTTCAGGGAACACATACCATTCGGTAAGTAGCAATGGAAATGAGAAATAATCAGGCACATTATAAGAAATTTTCAAACCTATTCAGCCGTGCAATGTTTTTTTTTCGATAGTCACGTACACATTTTGATAAATATCACTAGTCGAGTACGACACGTGGATTCCTGGAATTTGGAGAAAAATGATTTTGTTGTGAATTATGACTCCATACAATATAAATAGATTAATCAACTTCATCTTCCATTTTCGTTTCATTTTGACAAGAGCGATTTCAAGGAAAATTATTTTCTCGGGAATTACTGTTCCTTAATATTAACACATGCATTAACTTCGTTTTTGATTTTTTTTCGAATGAGCAATTTGAATAAAAAGTGATGGGCCGGACAAGTACGTTTAAGACGTATTTAAACATAATTTGTACCGATCCAATCGAAGTTGAATGTTGTGAATAATACCAGAGGATCGTGAAAGTCGGAGGGGAATCGATTCTTTAAAGTCTGTACCTTGTTGAAGTAACGAATGACTTTCATGTGAATTTTTAACGATTTTTATATGGTCTGGTTAAAAAGAAATGGTTTGACATCGTTCTTATTATTCGAAAGAAAGATTCTGTGATTTTTTATTTCCATTAATTTTTTAGTAATTTTGATAAAACGTTCTGAGCCCGACGAGGATTCTCAACGCTCAGTTGTCGCCGGAGATAATATTTCGAATAACTGATAAATACTTGGCCTCGAATTGATATAATACATTTTAGTACTGCACGTAACTTCCATTATGACTTTTTTTCAAGAACTTTTTTCTTGACAATAATTATCATGAATGATTAGTGGCTCCTATGCGTAAAACGTCAATTTTTCAATGAAAGTTTCCGATTTGTTCGATAAATATTCCAAATTATCAATAAAAACTTGTCCTCCAATTGATATCATGCATTTTTAGACTGCATGTAACTTGGATAGTACATTTTTCAATTTGTTCAATATTTATGAATTTTTTTGAAAATTTTTTATTTTTCTTTACAGAATTTTTTTCGATTGTTTTTTATTTTTGTTGAATGTTTTTGAACTTAACAATTTTTCGTTTATTATTTCTATAGAATTTTTTTCCTGTAGATATATTGCACTAGAGCGATTCTCGAAATTTCAAGCCATCTGATTTCTCACAGTTCGGAATTTCCACCCGGCCCCGTTTTACTGCAGTTACCACTATCAATGTATCCGAAGTTCCGCTGAAAAATAAATTAAAAAAAAATATATCCAAAAATTGAGGAGACAAAATGTTTTATCTGAACTTGCGGCTGAGTTGAAAAAGAAATCAAACGAACCAAAATATCAATGTTTGTTGAAACGATATAGTACCCCTAATGAAAGTCGTAGAGACTTTTCGAATACATCAAAGTAAAGCTAAATGCCTTCCCTTCAAAATGCGCCTTGTTGGATCCAAATATCCAAACCAGCGGTGCAGTAGCATTAAAAAGAACGTAAGAACATTTTTGGATATACGTATAGATCTCTCGCCACGTTACGACGAGTGGGAGAGAGAGGGAACGAGTGTACGCGCGCTGTCTCTCGCGCTCGATCGGGCGCGAATAGAGGGGATATCGCGTTCAGTGGACTGGGCGAAACGAAACGGGACAAAAGTCACGTTTCGTGCAAAGGACGTATGTCGAAAGGTAATCAAACGCTACTTAAGTCTTTCTGACTCCAAGCGACTAGCGCGTACCGAAACACTCGATTTTAATCGTCTAAATCATCATATCTCGGGATTGAATGAACGGATTTACTTGCAACATAGATCAATTGAAAGAGAAAAATCGTAAAAAAAATCATCATCAATTTTCAGATTTTTAACTGCAATGGTTTATCCGTGAGAACAGTTTGAAAAACTTTATGACGTCATAAATCGACATATTCGCGCATATAAGAGTGCGGCAGGGCTCGCGCTGATTTTTCTTTTACACTCTCGTTTTTTTTTTAATACTTGGCGTCGAGCCGCTAATATAGGTCGTTGCTATGCCGATATAAAAAGAATAGACGATTGATTTATCTAAACAGTTCTTCAGTTTTTGTCTACGACTGCTCCTCAGTGAGCACACAAGAATTTAATATTATCAATTAAATAAATAAAGTTCTTTTTCGTATGATCATCTGTATCCTTATTTACCTAATCAAAACACGAGTATTTGTTATATAGGACATATATTAGTATTGGGAAATTTCTCCTTGTACAAATTTTTTGATTTTACGTTTATTTATGACATAATTTTGTTGCAATCCCGACTCTGGTTCTTTTAAAATTTTCAACGGGAGTTATGTGAGAAAAAAAAACTTTCGCTCATTATAACCTCTCGAGCGTTCTTTACAAACAGAGATTTTATGGTGTGTAATTACATTATAGAAACATATGCGTGGTTGTATGTAAGCGTTGCCACGTTGGTACAATTGTACCATTTCTGGTACTTTTTAGGTTACATTGGTACGCAAATACGACGCTGCAATTATTGGTACTTTTTTAAAGATTGTGGTACTTTTCGATACTCTTGTCTTTCATCTAACTTTGAATGCATTTTCCGCGTCGATAAAAATAAGTGGCTCGATTTTTTTTTGAGAAGATGAAAAATATTTACGAATTTTTGGCGCGATAGCAACTAGATTTTTTTGTAGGTTTTTGATACCACAAAAAATCCGAAATGTCGAGACCCAAGCTTTCAAGCCGCGTCCGAGTACGTCGGGCACGAGCACGAACGCAAAGCCTCCAGATAAAGATCCGGCAATTAATGAAAATCAGTATCGTAAGTATATTTCAGCACAGCATGTTGTCGAATCATTTTTCCCATCAGTAATATGAATATTTTGGGATTCCTTTCAAGTCGCAAAGTTCGAAAAATCATTTATTTAATGAATCATAAAAAGAAAATATTCACGAATAAATATCGTATATCAATTTAGAAAAAATTCATTCTTTACAAAAAAAAAAATTCTGTTCATAACGACAAAAATGGAAACATGGAAGTCGTATTTTCATACTGCGGATATGTTTGGCATTACATCTAGAAGGATAAAAACAACTGAAAAAACAGTCTCAATATTTACATACATATTTATCGAAAAAAATCCCTTCCAGATATGTCAAGCGAAAATTCTCAAGTAGAACATCTGACTGTGTCCAAGAAGATCAAGAAACAGACAGCGAAAAAATCGACGGCGATTTGACGGAAATGTGCGAAGCTGTGTCGAGCACCGATTGTGATTCTTTGGTATCCTCGCCAAAAAAGAAAAAAATAAAAGGAAAAAAAATACCAAAAATCATGAGAAGAAAAAAGAGAAACGATTATTTCGCACAGTTTGGCAACGCGATTTCCCGTGGGTAACGAATTGCAACAACAAGCCGTTCTGCACTACCTGCCAAAAGTCACTCCAAGGAGGGCAGTCACACCTCCAACGACATGAAAAAACGGATTTTCATCGAAAAACTTCTAGTATTTCGTCACACACAGTAGCTCTCGATGTGTTGATGAAAGAAAATCCCCGACTGAAAAAAGCAACTGAAGCAAAAAATTCGGCCTTCAAACTGGCAATGCTCATTGCAGAGCATAATTTACCTTTTAAGTTCTTGGAACATCTAACCAAGCTTTTGCCTGCCCTTTGCCCAGATTCTGAAATTGCCAAAAAAGTATCTTGTAGTCGAACAAAAGGGAGAAGACTCATCGTGGACGTTCTGGGTCCAGAGAGACTCGAAGAAGCGGCTTTCAAATTACGCACGGCGAAGTTTTCACTCATCATTGATGAGACGACCGATATAAGCACGAACAAATGCCTCGTCATGGTTGCCCGATACTTTGATGATGACACCAACGAAATAAGAGATCGTTGTGTGGGGCTTTTAGAAGTACCATGTTGTACCGCTGCGGCATTACACTCTGCCATAATAGAATTTTTAACTCTACATCAAATTCCTCTCACGAACATGATTGGATTTGCAGCAGATAGTGCTTCCGTCATGATGGGAGCTTTAAATGAAATTCAAGCGAAATTAAAAGAGGCCCTTCCACATTTGGTCGTGGTGGGTTGTCTCTGTCACTCGTTTCATCTGTGCGCTTCCGCGGCTTGTTTGCAGTTGCCGCGAACAGTTGAGGATTTGGCCCGTGATATATATTCGTACTTTTCACACAGTCCGAAACGTTTGGCACAGTTCGCCGGATGCCAAGAAATTGCTAACCTAGAACCCCATCGATTATTACGACCGAGTCAAACTCGATGGTTGTCTCTCCAAGCCGTGGTCAATCGCATTCTCGAACAGTGGCCAGCTCTAATCAAATTTTTCGAAATTGCCGCGATCGAAGACAGTCTGCAAGCTGCAAATACGATAATGTACACGCTGAAAAATCCAATGTTCAAGCTATATTTTAGCTTTTTATCGTACGTACTCGGTTTGATAAATCGATTGAATCTCGAGTTTCAAAGTCGAGACTCACTGCTGTACTGTTTATTGGATCGAGTAATGGAGGTATACCGGACCTTGCTGAAAAATTATTTAAAAACTGAATACGTCATGAAGACGTCTACGCAGTCAATTGATCCCGGCAATGTGCGTGAGTATAAACCCATTGAAGAACTTTATCTCGGAGCTCGAGTTGAGGCAATGTTGACTGGTATACAAGGGTACGCTGACGAAATTCGAGATTTCAAGCTACGAACACTTTCATTTTACGTCGAGCTATGTCGACAAATAAAGCGTCGCATCAAATTTAATGATCCGGTCCTCTCAGCTTTATCGATATTGAATCCGAAAGTTGCTACATCTGGGAATATTGCATCGGTTATTCCATTGGCGCTACTCTTTCCAAATCTCGTCAAAGAAGAGAATATGGAGGAATTGAACTCTGAATGGAGATTACTTCCGGAGGTAGCAGAGTTGTCGAGTACGAGTGTAAACTTAAGCCTGGTTCAATTCATCAATAAGATCGGTGTGATAAAAAACCAAGCAGAAACATTAATGTTTCCGCGATTGCACTGCTTTATGAAATCTCTCGCATGTCTGCCTCACAGCAGTGAGGCCAAAGCTCGCAATAAACTTAAAGTCAGTACGAGCAATACCTTGATTTTAACTAAAGAACTGCTCCATAAAAAAGCCTGCTATGAATGGCAACCAAATAGCAAGTTATTTGAACAAGAAAAGAAGACAAAAGAGATCGATATCGAGTCAGACAGTGATGATTCTTGATCGTGTCGGAATTCGAAATTTGGAAAGAAAAATATCGTCTCAGTCTCTACATTCTTTTTGATAATATAAAATAAATGTATGTCATCGTACTATATTGCCTAAGTTGCATATTTTTATATCATTGATTATTGCATATGTTTATATATGTTGAAACTTAATGATTTTATTCGTTGTTCTTTTCACTTTTTTTAAAATAAAATTTATTTCTGGAGAGAATAAGTGTCTTGGTACTCTTGGTGACTATATAAAAACAAGAGGTAAATAATAAAATAATATTGTCTTCAAACTCCAGCAATGATGGTAATTTCTATGCACCACTGTAGGTAAGGTAGAAAAACTTGCAAGTGAGCAAAAAACAAGAAAGACGAGCAAGATTCCATTGACTGCCATGTGAGAGAAAAATCCCGTTAGCATTATAAACAAAAAGGATAGCAAAATTCAGCCGGATAATCGTTCTGTACATTTATTTTGTGTATTTGACCATCAATTTTTTAAATATTCGTGAATATATGCTGCTAACTTCACTTTGGTACAGTTTATTCAAAAGTGGTACGTTTCTCAGAGCATCGACGTACGCTCCGAATTGACTGTGCGGCAACGCTGATGTAAATGAATGCAAATAAATTTTGAAGAACTTTGGTCAAGTGAGTGTCTAATTCAATGTATTGTTGTCATATTTTCTTTCATTTCATTTAGCTGTGTTCACCGGGCCCTTTTTCCCAGCTTCTTAGCTTACACTATATCTATACTAATTTCTATTCATTCTCTACCTAATTCGAGTGACATTCGTATATTTCTATTTCCTCATATTGATTTCAGTAAATAGGAAAATTCATAACAAAAACTTTTCATGATTGCTCATTTATAAACCCGAGTTTTAAAAAATCTTTAGGCCATGTAAATACATAGACATTCACTTGAATTGTTGCATGATGAATTTGGAAATTTATTTCAATGAGTCATTGTTTGCTTATTTTGCGTGATATCAAAATTTGTATCTTTGAAATGCAATGACCACCTCTTAAGTTTGACAACATGATGAAGCGACATGTATATTGAGTATTTCCAGACCATGTTTACGATTGGCATTATGGATTGAAAAATTCATGTGTGTGAGTCTACGCCTGATCATTTCTGGATGTGATCAAATATTTTGTCTGTGTATAACCATGGAGACATACTAAATTACACTATTTGATTTACTACAACATGCAGCGTATCTGTCACTTTATTTCTTGAATATGCCATAATAAGTTTCAAAAATGTGGTTCGGGTAATTTTGAAGTTTTTTGCCCCATAGCACCAAATTTTGTATTACTGAAACGCAGCGAGTACCTATGAACTTTGATATTCCTGCGAAGCGGTAGGTGTGCCAATCTTTTCACTATTTGGTTCCTACTGTAATATATGAACTAAGATACATGGAACACTTCTGCGTTCTGCTCACTTTTAAGTGCGCTGTCTTTTTTTTTTTAGTTTTGGCATAATAAATTTTATGAATCGGAGGTAATTTTTTCTTTCTGTATCAAAATTTAGATGAATAAATCGCAGCGGATACTTGCAAACTTGAAAAATTCTGTGTATTGACATGCATTCCAGGTATTAGTACTTCCTATTTTTGATTATGGAATCAAGAGACTCGGTAGAGTCTCGGGACAAGTACATTGACAGCCCTGTCGTCTGCTGTCCCGAGCTCACCGAGACTATATTATCTCTGAATAAACCGATTCGCGGTGGTGGGGGTAAAACTGGCATGTGATTTTCTAGAATTGCGGAGCCCAGGAGATTTGTTGTAAAGCGAAAATCAGTTTGGAGACTAATTTTCAAAATCCCTTTCGAATGAGCCCAAAGTCAATGTGATCGGTGCCGTAATTGCTGAGAAAAAACTTTGCACAAGCCTAAGATTATGCAAAAGTTACTAACACACTTATGAACTGGAAGTATCTGTACATCCATAAAAAAAACTTAGAAACCGATGGCTCTTTCTTCTTATTTGATTCGAACAGCTAAATCAATTGAAAAAAAATTCATCTTATTTACGTGCAGCATTAAAATTTATTATATCAATTCGAGGCCAAGTATTTTCTAATTAATTGAAAAAAGTTACCACTTGAATTACGTGCAGCACTAAAATTTGTGATATCAATCGGTGGACAAGTATTTTATTAGTAACTTCAAAATTGAACATTATGGAATTGTTCTAAGAAGCTTTTAAATCTAAAAATATCACATGCAAGCTTAACATTTCTTGCTTTATGGTGGCAGAGACTTATAAGAAAATAGATTCTTTTCAGACTTTCAGGAGCTTCTGATATTATTCACAATATTCGACGTCGATTGGATCGTTACAAATTATGTTTAAATATGAGTTAAAAGTACTTGTCCGGCCCATCACTATTTATTGAAATAAAAATCAATCATAAAAAAACGAAATTGTACGGCAGAATCCGGTTAAAAATGTATTGAAATGCGATTTATTATTAGTTTAATGTTCTTAATAATAGTATAGGTTAGTTATACCGAATGAAATTCGTTCGCTGGAAGAAGTGAGAAGTAAAAATTGTCGTCATTCCAATACAAACTGGGGAGTTATTTTTGTAAACTTGAACATATTTAATGTGCATAATGTTTTTTATTTATCGATGCACAAATACATCCCTTGTATAGTACAGGACAATTCGTTTCCATTCTTATTAAATTAGTTTATTCTAAAAAAGCCCTGATTTTTATTTAAATATAATAAGTTTAATGGAAAGTGATGGGCCGGACAAGTACTTTTAACTCATATTTAAACATAATTTCTATCGATCCAATCGACGTCGAATATTGTGAATAATATCAGAAGCTCCTGAAAGTCTGAAAAGAATCTATTTTCTTATAAGTCTCTGCCACCATAGAGCAAGAAATGATTAGCTTGCATGTGATATTTTTGGATTTAAAAGCTTCTTAGAACAATTCCATAATGTTCAACTTTGAAGTTACTAATAAAATACTTGTCCACCGATTGATATCACAAATTTTAGTGCTGCACGTAATTCAAGTGGTAACTTTTTTCAATTAATTAGAAAATACTTGGTCTCGAATTGATATAATAAATTTTAATGCTGCACGTAAATAAGATGAATTTTTTTTCAATTGATTTAGCTGTTCGAATCAAATAAGAAGAAAAAGGCATCGGTTTCTAAGTTTTTTTTATGGATGGAATTATCAGCAAACACGACACCATCAATGTACTTGTCCCAACCTTTTTTTCCCTAGGGGAAGTTTATGGTTTGATATCACGTCTTTTTTCTCGAAAGTTCCTTATTTATGTTTTGACGACTATATAATTTTAATTTTAATTTCTATGAATTATTTACGATTTAATGCTTGTAACATTGGTTTCCACGAAAAAAGACCTATTTTTCAACAAAATTGTACTGGAAATATTTCGTCACAGGTCTATCCTTGGACTTTGGCGATTTTTTCCCTTGTACTCTAATATGTTTTGTCAATTAGGAACCCAAGAGCATAGTGGAAAGCAGGTTGGAGGCCGAGATATGATTTTGGCTTGTAACATCTGATTCGTCGAAAAAAGACTGATACCGCACAATCAGTATACTAGTGAAGAGTATTATACAGGAACGCTGTAGGATTGTAATATATTTGATATTTTCTTACGGTTCGAAATCATTTTCGTTGTGTGACTTAAGAAGTTGTGTTTTCTTTTTTTGTGGTGTAATAAGAAAACGGGCGATCATCAATGTAATTGTCCAAATTTTTTTTCTCCGAGTGAGGATTTTTACGGCTTGATATCAAATCTTTTTTCTATGGCAGTTCTAAACGACAAAAAATATTCTTAAATAAGATTTTCTAAAGTTAACCAATTTTTCTATTGTGACATTTAAAAATAAGTTCTCCAATGATTTTCTTTAAGTTTTGTACTATTTATAACAGTTTGATATTCTTCGAATGTTTGAAGTAATACCCGGAATTTTTCAACCATTTCGAACGTGTCCATAATTTTGTGGGATTAAAATCATATTCCGTAAGGTTTTTCAATATTTTGTATCATTGTGGAAATTTCCCCCGTCATTTATAAATTTTGTTTTAAATAGTTTTGATGAAATCATTGTGAATAAAGAAAATATGAAGATTTTTCAATGAAACGAAGTTTTTGATTGATTTTCCTTAAAATTTGACAGAAGGAGAAAGAAAAAAATATATACAATGTTCACCAAGTCCACCAGAATTCGCAATTTTCACATATGTTTATTGAATTCTAATGCTAGCAATTTTTATTTCATTTAAAAACGTGCTTCCAAGGACTTTTTGAAGCAATCTTTTTCATTCGTATTATCATACCCAGAGATAAAAGTTGACACACCCACGCCGATGCACCAAATTTTTAAACTCTGCATGTAGCCACCAAGGTTCAACCGGACAAAAGATAAACTATGAAGTGCGTCAAGACCAACAGAATTGCTTATTTATTAATATGTCCATTGCATTTTGAAAACATAACTTCTTATGTCATTCATAAATAGGCCATCCCTGACTTCTTGTATCATTTATCATTATTTTGAGTTATTTATTACTAGTAATCCATATCGTAATTCTATAATTCTTCTACAATTTTTATTAATTGTAAGTATCCATATTTCATAATCAAAAATAGGAAGTGCTAATACCTAGCGTGCATGTCAATACACAGAATTTTCAAAGTTTGCAAGTATCCGCTGCGATTTATTCATCTAAATTTTCATACAGAAAGAAAAAATTGCCACCGATTCATAAAATTCATTATGCCAAAACTAAAAGGAAAAAAGACAGCGCACTTCAAAGTGAACAGAACTCAAAATTGTTTCATGTATCTTCGTTTATATATTGCAGTCGGAACCAAAAAGTGAAAAGATTGGCACACCTACGCTTCACAGAAATATCAAAGTTCATAGATATTTGCTGCATACCAGTAATACAAACTTTGGTGCTATCGGGCAAACCACTTCAAAATTCCATGAACCACATTCTTGAAACTTATTATCTCACATTCAAGAAAAAAAGTGACAGATACGCTGCATGTTGAAGCAAGCGAAATGCTGTATTTCTGTATGTCTCCATGGTTATACGCAGACAAAATATTTGATCACATCCAAAAATTATCAGACGTAGACTTACACACATGAATTTTTCAACCCATGATACCAATCGCAAACATGGTCTGGAAATACTCAACATACATGTCGCTTCATGACTTTGTCAAGAGACTCGGTAGAGTCTCGGGACAAGTACATTGACAGCCCTGTCGTCTGCTGGCCCGAGGCTCTCGCCGAGTATACTTTCTCTGAATAAAACGATTCGCCGTGGTGGGGGTAAAATTGGCAAGTGATTTTTTTGAATTACCGAAGTTATGAGTCATCTGAGGCTTTGAAAATTGAACTTTCAGCTAATTAAGAAATTCTCTTTAGATTGCGCCCAAAATCAACACGATCGGTGGCGTAATTGCTGAGAAAAAACTTTGCACGGGCTCAAGATTATGCAAAAGTTACTGACACATCACGAGTTCGACGTATACGTATACGCGTTTTGACGTAGTTAGTAGTAATAGAGTTGTTGCCTCTACGCATTCTGATTGGCTCAACGATGTCGACTCCTCCAGCTGCTAGGCCGACCGCGGGTGAGGCTCAAGTGTTAGAAGGCCTAAAATAGCCAACAGGCACTCTGTATATCTATATATGCGTTATACAGAATGCCTGTTCGCTATTTTAGGCCTTCTAACTTTTGAGTCTTACCCCGACCGCTCTCAGACTCCGTGAATATTATATTATATATATATATACAAACCATGTGTCAGTTTTCGATCATCGTATAAACAAACGGAGTTTTGACATTATGGAATGCGTGTAGGATAAATAAAAAAAACTTTCGTCATCTAACAAAGTGCATAGTACTAAAACCTGTGGAATGCTAAACTAAACCGGTATAAAAGCAGTCGCGTAAATGTAGTCTGTGATCCGACGTGTGTAAAAAAGAATAAAATAAAAAAATACGCGGTGCATGTCGACGAAACTTTTTAAGATTTCATTAATTCGTTTGACTGAAAATAAGTTTATCATTTATATCATTTGTAAATAGGTTATATGATATCAATACATCGATACGCACATCCGAAACCACCCGAGACTTGTTTTCATATTGAACGTCATTTTGACAGGTGAGGTTATGATTCCCAAAGTGCTGTTGTGTGCGGACTCTAATTAATAAATGAAAATGGTTAGTGAAAAGTGGTTATTATTTATTTTGTTAAAACTTGTGGTATACTAAACCGGTATAAAAGCGGCCGCGTAAATGTAGACTGTGATCTGTGTGTGCAAATAAAAAATATAAAAAATGCGCGATGCATATTTCAACGAAACTTTTCAAGATTTCATTATTTCATTCGATTGGAAATAAGTGTCAACTGAGATAATCTTTCAATTAAACCAGAGTGCGCGGAATATTGTTAAGTGTAAATAAATATTAAAACTTCAAAAAGTAAAAAAGGCACGCCAAGTATTAAAAGGTCGTGACCGTTGTTTTAAATGATTTTCTATATTCGCATTTTCAATAAATAAATTTAAAAAAATGTTTAACTGTGAAAAAATATGAGATCTGTTGTAACTATTGTAACGTAGCCAAGTACAGTGAATGAATTAAGGTTCTTGTGGAATTCATTCGTGTACACTTTTAGCCCTAATCCCTCACTTATTCAGAAAAATTTTCCAGCAAACGTCACAGAGCAACAAAGGTTTCTCGAATGATTCTGCAATTATTAAGAGATTATCATCTGTTTTTATGCTAGCTCGGGTTATAAACTTAAAACAGTTTACGCGTACAAGTGCATGCATTGTATCTATACGATGTACTGCACAAATTCATTTTCAACATTACACACAAGCTTGGCGTGCATGGTTTTCAATCGGAAGCTCGGGAAGAGACAATTGTTCAAATTTACTATGAAAACAATAATTAATTAGTATTGTATGAACGATTGTGAAAAAAACCGATCCCCCAATAAAATATGAGAGGCCCTGTTATATAATGATTTGGTAAACAATACAGATGGGTGAAATTTGTGGATAAAATTGAACAATTAAACGAACGGATAAAGAAATGAAATCAATCAATCCCTTTATATGCCTTTATCTTGTACGGATACATACGGCCATTCTTTCATGCCCATACGCATTCTAATTTATCCACGCGTCACTTTCACTCGTTTGTCCGTAAACTCATTTTTTTACCAAATGGGCAAATGCATGCACTTGTACGCGTAAACTGTTTTAAGTTTATAACCCGAGCTAGCATAAAAACAGATGATAATCTCTTAATAATTGCAGAATCATTCGAGAAACCTTTGTTGCTCTGTGACGTTTGCTGGAAAATTTTTCTGAATAAGTGAGGGATTAGGGCTAAAAGTGTACACGAATGAATTCCACAAGAACCTTAATTCATTCACTGTACTTGGCTACGTTACAATAGTTACAATAGATCTCATATTTTTTCACAGTTAAACATTTTTTTAAATTTATTTATTGAAAATGCGAATATAGAAAATCATTTAAAACAACGGTCACGACCTTTTAATACTTGGCGTGCCTTTTTTACTTTTTGAAGTTTTAATATTTACTGATTTCACTTCTTTTTGCGAAGCGTGACAACTATATAGGAATCGTATTTCATTCACTGTATTTGTCAACTTCAGAAAACGATCTCATTTTTTTTTATATTTTGACGTTTTTTATTGATAATGCAAATATAGAAAATTATTGGAAACTACGGTCGCGACCTTTTAATAATTGGCGTTCTTTTTTTACTTTGTCAATTATTTTTTTTCTGTATTCACTTATTTTTTAGAGGCGTGACAATATTTACTTAAGAAAAAAAATACATTCCTCGTCTTCGACGAAAATTTTTAAAACGATTTGTTTCAAGTTGAGTACTTTTCTCTATGTGGCAAAAGCAATCGACACAGCCAATTTTTCTATGTAGATGGACGAAAACTGTGCGGTTATGTTCATGTGAGTTGAAACCTTTTACAAGCAATAATGGTGACGATTTTGATTATCCATTCAGCATATCGAATTTTCTAATGAAAGATTGGGAAATTCCTATGCAATGGGATGATATTTTCATTTTCTATTCCTTTTTTTGGAAAGCTCCATTTGTTTATTTGGAAAATTGATTTATGAAACTATCTTCTTCTTCTTCTTCTCTTTCAATGGATTCCATGTTTACATGGATACTGTCAATGGTTTGCAATGTCCAAAGAAACGTTTCCATGCTATTTAATATCTAAGACGACAGCTTTATAGTTATTTGTGTCCAGTGATATTTTTTCATGGTCTTCTATAACGTCAGAACATGCTTTCTCAATGCAGACTGTTAAATCGCCGATCTATATATCGATAACTATGAGGAAATATATTGCAAACCATTGCACCGTCTACCTAAATATCGGAAAATATAAAATTGTCGAATATATATTGAAAAATATGAAGGCATCCACCTAGACGTCGAAAACCCTATAGTCGCCGACCTAGACATCGAAAACAATAGAGCCATCGACCAAGATATCGAAAACCATGCAGTCGTCAATCTAGACATCGAAAACCATGCGGTCGTCAACGTAGTCATCCTTAGAAAAACTGACTGCGCCATCGGAAACTATGGAGCCGTTGACCTTCATACCGGAAACCATAGACAAATTCACCTCAACATCGGAAACTATGAAGTTATCGACCGGGATAGTGAAAACTATGAAGTCGTCGATCTAGTCCACGAAAACAATGGGAAAACATACCTGGACATTGAAAACTGCCGAGCCGTTGATCTAGACCTCGAAAAGCATGGTGGAAAAACATACCGAGACGGCGAAAGCCATGAAGAAATATTCCTAGCCATCGAAAACTATAAAGCTGTCGACGTAGCCATCGAAAACAATGGAGCCGACGACCTAGACCATGAAAACCATGGAGAAACATATCCAGACATCAAAAAGTATGGAATTGTTGACTTAGCATCAAAAACCATGGCGGAATATACCTGGACCACGAAAATCATGAAGGAACATACCTAGACATTGAAAACTATGGAGAAATATACCTGGATATCCGAAACCATGGAGGAATATACCTAGACATTGAAAACTATGTAAACACATACCTAGACATCGAAAGTTATAGAGCCATCGACCTAGATCACGGAAATGATGGAACAATATACCTAGAGAACAAAAACTATGTAAATACAGACCTAGCCATCGAAAACTGTTGAGCCGTCAACCTAGACCACGAAAAATATCGAGAAACATACCTAGACATCGATAACTATGAAGCCGGCGACCTCGCGCACTAAAACCATGAAAAAAAACGAAAACCATGGAGGGACATACCTAGACATAAAACAAATGATGGAATAATACACCTGGACATCGAAAACTATGTAGAAACATACTTAGCCGACGAAAGCCAAGGAGAAGCATACCCCGCAAACGAACAGTATGGAGCTGTCCACGTAGACATCGAAAACCATGGAGGAATCTACCTAGACCACGAAAACCATAGAAAAACATATCAAAACTTCGAAAACCATGGAGAAATATACCTGAACCACGGAAACCATGATGGAACATGCCTAGATATTGAAAACCATGGAGTAATATACCTAGGCATAGAAACCTATAGAGGAATTATCCCAGACAACGAAAACCCGAGAGAAACATACCTGGACATCAAAAACTGTGGAGTCGTCATCCTCGAGTGCGAAAACCATGAAGAAACATACCTAGACCACGAAAACCATGAAGGAATCTACCTAGATCACGAAAACCATGGAGGAATATACCTGGACCACGAAAACCATGGAGGAAGATACCTAGACATCGAAACCCATGGAGGAATTATCCTAGACCACGAAAACCCGAGAGAAACATACCTGGACATCAAAAACTGTGGAGCCGTCAACCGCGACTGCGAAAACCATGAAGAAATATACCTAGACCATGAAAACCTTGGAGGAATCTATCTAGATCACCAAAACCATGGAGAAACATATGCATACATTGAAAACCATGGAGGAACATACCTAGACATCGAAAACCATGGAGGAATTATCTTAGACCACGAAAACCCGAGAGAAACATACCTGGACATGGAAAACTGTAGAACCGTCGACCTCAACTGCGAAAACCATGAAGAAACATACCTAGATCACGAAACCATAGAGGATTCTACCTAGACCACGAAAACCATGGAGGAATCCACCTAGACCACGAAAACCATGGAGAAACATATCCATACATCGAAAACCACGGAGGACTATACCTGGACCACGAAAACCATGAAGAAACATGTCTAAACATTGAAAACCATGGAGGAATATACCTAGACATCGAAACCTATGGAGGAATTATCCTAGACCACGAAAACCCGAGAGAAACATACCTGGACCTCAAAAACTGTGGAGTCGTCGACCTCGACAGCGAAAACCATGAAGAAACATACCTAGACCACGAAAACCATGAAGGAATCTACCTAGACCACGAAAACCATGGAGAAATATATCTTTACATCGAAAATCATGGAGGAATATACCTGGACCACGAAAACCATGGAGAAACATGTCTAGACATAGAAAACCATGGAGGAACATACCTAGACATCGAAATCCATGGAGGAATTATCCTAGACTACGAAAACCCAAGAGAAACATACCTGGACATCGAAAACTGTAGAGCCGTCGACCTCGACTGCGAAAACCATGAAGGAATCTACTTAGACCACGAAAACCATGGAGAAATATATCTTTACATCGAAAATCATGGAGGAATATACCTGGACCACGAAAACCATGGAAAAACATGTCTAGACATAGAAAACCATGGAGGAACATACCTAGACATCGAAATCCATGGAGGAATTATCCTAGACCACGAAAACCCGAGAGAAATATACCTGGACATCAAAAACTGTGGAGCCGTTGACCTCGACTGCGAAAACTATGAAGAAACATACCTAGACCACGAAAACCTTGGAGGAATCTATCTAGACCCCGAAAACCATGGAGAAACATATCCATACATCGAAAACCATGAAGGAACATGTCTAGACATTGAAAACCATGGAGGAACATACCTGGACATCGAAACCCATGGAGGAATTATCTTAGACCACGAAAACCCGAGAGAAACTACCTGGACATCGAAAACTGTAGAGCCGTCGACCTCGACTGCGAAAACCATGAATGAATCTACTTAGACCACGAAAACCATGGAAAAACATATCCATACATCGAAAACCACGGAGGAATATACCTGGACCACGAAAACCATGAAGAAACATGACTAGACATTGAAAACCATGGAGGAATATACCTAGACAGCAAAACCCATGGAGGAATTATCCTAGACCACGAAAACCATGGAGAAACATACTCGGACATCGAAAACTGTGGAGCCGTCGCCCTCGACCGCGAAAACCATGAAGAAACATGCCTAGTCCACGAAAACCATGGAGGAATATATCGAGATATCAAGAAATATGGAGAAATTCACGTGGACATTCAAAACCATGGAGAAATATACCTAGGCGTTAAAAACTATGGAGAAATATACCTGGATATCCGAAACTATGGAGAAATACACCTGGACATCAGAAACCATGGAGGAATATACCTAGACATCGAAACCCATGGAGAAATTATCCTGGACCACGAAAACCATGGAGAAACATACCTTAGACATCGAAAACTGTGGAGCCGTCGACCTCAACCGCGAAAACCATGAAGAAACATACTTAGACCACGAAAACCATGGAGAAACATACCTGGATATCGAAAACTGTGGAGCCGTCGACCTCGAACGCGAAAGCCATGGAGGAATATACCTAGACATCAAGAATAATAGAGAAATACACTTGGACATTAAAAACTATGGAGAATTACACTCTCACATCAGAAACCATGGAGGAATATACCTAGACATCGAAATCCATGGAGGAATTATCCGAGACCACGAAAACCATGGAGAAACATACCTGGACATCGAAAACTAAGGAGCCGTCGACCCAGACCTCGAAAACCATGAAAAAACATACCTAGACGACGAAAGCCATGGAGGAATATATCCGGACATAAAATACTATAGGGTCGTCGACCTAGACATACTCGAAAAATCCAGCGGCCAGGATTTTATATTTTTTTATTTTTATTATTTATTATTTAATTTTATTTTTATTATTATATTTTTTCATTTTATTATTTTATATATTGTATAATATAATATATTTATTGCATTATACATTAATTATAATAAAATATTTATTATAATATATTTTATTATTTATTAATGTATTATATAATAATACGAGTTATGCGTAAGCCAGGAGTTGGTATTGCCCCCGCTGTCCGCACATTCTCTGTCTCTCTCGCTCGGCGACGCGCAAGAGAGGGGGTAGCCGCGTTCAGCGTACTGTGTGACAGGAGAGCCGAGAAATGTATACCAAGCCTGCAAAGGCCGTAAGTCCGAACGTAAACATGCTCAACTTACGCCTCTCTGTCTCTAAGAAATGAAATTTATCGTAAAGCGTTCGGTCTCAATTCTTTAAAGAGACATATCTCGGGAATGGCTGAATGGATTTACTTCCAAAAAAGACCAATGGAAAGGGAAAAATCGAAAAAAAATTCTCACCAATTTTTAGATTTTTTAATAATATGGTTTGTCCGCAAGCGCCGTTTGAAAACTCTGTGACGTCAAAAATCGGCATATTCGCGTATATAAGAGTGCGGCAGGGCTCGCGCTGGCTTTTTCTTTACGCGCTGCTGATTTTCCTTTTAATACTTGGCGTCGAGCCGCTACCGCGTCTCTTGATTATTTATTTATGTTCATATTCCATAATCAAAAATGCGAAGCGATAATATCTGGCGCATATGTTAATACACAGAATTTTCAAAGTTTTCAAGTATCCGCGGCGGTTCATTCATCTTCATTTTCCTACAGACCACAGATTCATTAACTTAATTATGCCAATACTGAAAGTAATAAAGACAGTACGCCTAATAGCCAACAGAGCTCAAAATTGTTTGATATATCTGTGCATTGGCTTTCGAAGACAGCAATTTCAGACCTATTCAGTAATAAGCGACTGAAGACTTTAGTAATGATTTTCTCTGTTTATGTACTAGAGTCGATACCAAAAAGTGAAATGATTTCCACACCGGCTGCTTTACAGAAATATCAAAGTTTACAGGTACTCGTTGCATACTGGTAATACAAACTTTGATACTATGGGGAAAAACATTTCAGAATTTCCTGAACCACACTCTCGAATGTTATTATGTTACATTTGAGAGAAAAAGTGAAAGACATGGTGCATGTTGAGGCAAGCGAAATGTCGTACTTTTGTATGTCTCCATGGCTATTCGCAGACTAAATATCTGATCATATCCAAAAATGATCAGGCGTAGACTTACAGACATAAATTTTTCAACCCATAATGCCAATTGCAAATATGAAGTAGAAATACTCTCTATATATGTCCTTTCATAACGTTCTTCAACATTAGAGGTGTCCATCGCATTTCAACAATACAAATTTTGGTATCACGAGAAATAAAGCACCCAATAACTTTTTGATATAAATTTCCAAATTCATCATGCAACTCAAGGGAATATCTATGCATTTACTCAGCCCAAATTGTATAAACTAGACTCTTCGTTCTATATTTTTCATATTATGTTGTTGAAATCATTACGAGGAAATAGAAATACCCACAACACACATATTATCTAGAGAATAATGAATTGAAATTGGTAGGGATATTCTGTAAGCTAAGAAGGTAGAAAAAAGGGAGTGGAGAGCACAGCCAAACTCAATGAAAGAAAGTATTAGAATGCACTAGATTAGACACTTTTATTTAATCAACATTTTTTTTAATTTACATGATTTCATTTATATACAACCAATTTCGCGAGTTTTTTTTTCTATTCAATTGCATGACATACAATTTAGGAAGGCACACAGTTTAGAAAGAGCGTTTGAGGTTATAATGAACGAACGTTTTTTTTTCTCGCAACTCTCCTGTTGAAAATTTAACCAAATAAGAACAAAAGATTGCAAGAAAATTATGTCACAAAATAAACGTAAAAGTCAAAGTGTTTATACAAGGAGACATTTCCCGACATTAATGTTTATATATAAACAAACACTTGCGAACACATAGCCATGAGGAGATTGATCTAAACCGCACTGTTTTCACGAAATTCGCATAACACATTTTACAGTTATATAAGAACTGTGAATCGAATTTACACATCTCGCACTGTTTCCCCGAAATTTTATTATATGGACGATGAACGAATTTACGCAGACGGTGACCGAAAGAAATTATTTTGACAGTAGATATAAATTATGTGACACGAAGGGTGCGTTCGACTTGGGCGCTTACACGCTTTCAGCGTCCGAACGTAGAGGATCGTAAAACAAACATGGGAACGATGATGTTACAAGAAGACCGACGGTGTGAAGATAGACGACAGGACCATTGAGAAGTTTTCTAATCGGCGATTAGTTGAAACCGGTATTTTCTCGCTGCGGATTGGCTATGAAGGGCATCAAAATGCTCTTATATGTGTCGGTCAGAACGCGTATCAAGAGACTCGGTAGAGTCTCGGGACAAGTACATTGACAGCCCTGTTGTCTGCTGGCCCGAGGCTCGCCGAGTATACTTTCTCTGAATAAAACGATTCGCGGTGGAGGGGGTAAAACTGGCATGTCATTATCTGAAATTGCAGAGCTCAGGAGATTTTTTATAAATCAAAAATTGGTTTGGAGACTAATTTTCAAAATCCCTTTCGAATGAGCACGAAACCAACACGATCAGTAGCGTGAATGCTGAGAAAAAACTTTGCACAGGCTCAAGATTATGCAAAAGTTACTAACTCATTTAAGGATTTACCGTGTCTGTACAGAACACCATCAAAGGCCTCTTGATGCCAGCTGTAACCCATTTCTATGGAAGCTCGAGTCCCGGGATCCCGGCTACAGAAATAATGAGTTGTGATTGGTCAGGATACTCGCTGTACCGTTCCAGCGGAATAAAGTTTATGAATATATACCTATATATACAATCCCATCAGTCAGCTGTCAGCTTTTGATGTTATAATAATCGGATTTCCGACATTACGAAGTGTGGCGTGAAAAAAAAATATTTTTCATCTAATCAAGTGTTCAATATGTATTTATTTTATTCAAAGTAGTGGTATGTGGTGTCATACATGCAGTGTATTACGAAAACCAGATATCTAGAGACGGGGCAGCGTCTTGACGCCAAGTATTAAAAAGAAGTTTTGTAGGCAGAGCGAGTCAAGACGGCCGTGTATCTTTACTTGAGATTGGTCGATTTCCCCTGACTCGTGAAGTTGAAGTGGCCGCCATTTGTTGGAAATTAGTCGGATGAAAAAAATAACAGTGGGACATGATAATGTGATGTATGCGCTTGGTATAATGAAAAAATTAGTTTGGTGTGACATTGGGAAAAGGGTTAAAATGCAGTTATGAAAATTAGGGGGTGCAATTTCGGGATCGAAAATTTTCTTCAACAATATATATATGTCTACTTTCCGTTCCCTTTCCATGGGTGAAAATTTGCTTATCGGGATAAATTCTTGGAATTGGAGCTCGAATCGGGTAACAAAAAATTCCTAGAGTTCGAGCTCGAATCGGATAGCAAAAAATTCTCGGAATTGGAGCTCGAATCGGGTAGCAAAAAATTCTCGGAATTGGAACTCGAATCCTTCTGAGCTATAATCTTTGAGGTTAGACCAACAAACTCATTTATATGATAGGCATATAGAATGCCAACGCGGGCAACGGGGGACCAGGGGGCGGAGCCACCCGAATAAAGGCGAATAAAATTTTAATTTGACTATCCCAAATAATCCGTCCACTACATTGTCACCCCGCGAAAAAATGCGAAAAACTGCAAATACATAAAAACGCGCATACAGAACGACTCCACGGGTTCCGAAGGTTTATAACACGACAAATCGGTCTCATCTTAAACTTCGCATCACCGCGTGCCATGACCCAGCAGAACCACGAAAAATCGCAAATACAGAACGGGTAGGGTTCAATATATAGGGTAATGTGGGGCAAAATCGACAGTTAAGGATTTAAGCAAGTTTCATTGATGAGCATATGGTCTTTCAACTATTTTTGAGTCCCAAAATTGATGCCCAGTCCTCGTTTTCCGAATTTTGTAAAAAAAAAATTCCGGGGTAAAACGGACACAGCCTCTACGAGGCATAAAAATCGAAAAATCGACATTGGTCTTTGTTGCAAGTAAATCCGTCCAGTCGATCCTGAGATATGTAACGTTAGTGATTTAAAATCCATCGTTTCGGGAACTTTAATATCTTAGAGACAGACGGGCGTAAGTTCAGCATGTTTACAATTTAAGGAGGCTCGGTCGCGAATGCCTGCGCAACAGAAAAAAAAAATTTTTTAATATCTCATAGTTAGATTATCAATAATGACATGTGCAAAATTTCAGATGGGGTCATCGACCATTTAAGAATGAAAAAAATCGTGAAAGTTAGGATTTTTAACACGGGTCTTATGGAAGAGTCACTCTCAAAACGCGTGTCCTAAGGGATATATATGCACTTACGCAACAGAAATAAACAAAAAAGTAGAGTATTGTTCTCCAAATCGTAAGGATTCAGAATATATCAAAAAAGTTTGGAGTTATCGACCTATCTAAAAAGATATTGACTATTAAAATGTCTACAAACTCGATGTTCTGGGACGTTTCGTGACGGTGAGACGATTCCGCAACGTCGCAGAAATCAGATGTTCAGCACAGCGCTGAAGCGCATGCGCGATATTTGAAGCATCGACTGTCTAACCTGGAATTTGTAAAAAACACACACACGTCCGGGCGTGTGTATACGCGAACATAAAGGTTAAAAAAACGAATTAATTTTATAAAAACGACAAGTTTTAACGATTAACGCAATTTATATACTTATTTTCCAACAATAATAAATAATGTTATATATCACAGGTAATGAGACCGAAAAAAAAATCGTAATAGATCGTTGAGTATTTCGCTGTATGAAATCAAGTCATTTTCAGCTGTTGAATTATTTTCTCTATATTTCGACGTTGCCACTTTTTTATGAGCATAGGATCGTAACGTCAAACTGTACCTTCTTTTCTGTTCTTTTTTTATTGATGTGTGACTGATTATTTCTGTTTTAAATAATTAATAATCGTTTTATAATGCATTGCGGCAATGCAAATATGCGCATTAAAAAAAAAAACGGGGTGCCCCGTTCATGCACCCACAAAACCCGGCCCTACGCGACCGAGCTTCCTTAAAGTATATAATTAGATTTGAATGTCCAGTTACCATCTGAAATAACTGAGGACATAAGTAAGGTACGACGCTGAAGTTTGCAACGTTGGAGTTCAACGAAATGAACGAAAAAAAAAATTTATAATTCATTATTTTATTATTTTACAAATGATTGATGTTGCTTAAAAAATTACGAATTGGAAATTCGGCAGGGAACAAAATTGGAGATTTACTGGAATTATTTGAGAGTTTTTTTCGATCATTTCGTTGGACTCCAACGTTGGAAACTTCAGCGTCATAGTAAGGTTCTGTCTGATGGTTATTTATCAGTACTATTAAGAATGTTTCTGAAGCCATGTCAATATCAACTTTATATATAATATGAGTGTTCATACCTTTCTTTTTAATTCTTCCACCAATTTTATAATATATGATTTTTTCAATAAGGTTTTCATATCGTTCTAGATTCCACTGAAGCATAATTTATTTGATCGATTATGATCAAATTCATCATTCCATCATGACTTTCCTCATTGACCATCCTCATTAATTAACCTATTGAGCCATGAACTTGATTGAATTAATGACAATGGTCTAGTATTATACAACTTGATGTTTGTTAAATATATTTATGTTTGTATTGCCCAATTCAAAAAGAAATGATATCCCCATAAAAAACTTTTTAAAAATAAAAAAATTAGGCTAAATATTAAAAAGTGCAACCTTGTTTATAAAAATATTTATTAGATTTTTCCCTCTAATTATTTATTCTGTTTCTTTGGAAAAATATAATCATATCAATTTAATCAAGCCAAGTGATGTTTGTTTTTTATTATTTGGATTACAAATTTAGAAAAAAAACTCAAGCTTTTGAACAAAAACTTTGCGTGCATGGTTTTTCAAACTAATAAGTGTTCAAAATAATTTCTATAAATAAACTCTTCATAGGCCTGTGCTAGCAGCGATTTTATTAAGCTTTCTATTCCATTTAAATGAACGTTAAATTCAGAAAAATGAAAGTTAAATTCAAAATATAGTATAGTAAAAACGAATGTAACGAAATATTATATGATAAAAAAGAACTCCCTTCAAATATAAGCAGAAGTTTGAATATCCAAAAAAAACTAATAAACTTGTTTTAATCGGCGTACTATTTAGTCCTTAGATTTAAAAAATCACAGACACGAGGTTAGATGCATATATATACGTGTACCTATATATGTAATTGAATTAAAGTTTCTTTCAATTTGCCTCCGATACAGGGTAATGGAAAGCATCCTTACCGAACTTATTTGGATTGGAAGGAGCAAGAGCAACAAGAAGAATGTAAAATAGCTAAATTCGAGAAACCAGTGTACATGGTTTACTTGGGTGTATACTTCGGTCTATATTGAACAATGAGAGGATTGGGAGAAGATAGAAAAACAAAAAGAACGTAAAATAGTAAAAATTTGAATACTGGTGTGCATTGTTCATTTAAGTACATTTTGAAAAACCATGCACGCCAAGTTTTTGTTCAAAAGCTTGAGTTTTTTTTCTAAATTTGTAATCCAAATAATAAAAAACAAACATCACTTGGCTTGATTAAATTGATATGATTATATTTTTCCAAAGAAACAGAATAAATAATTAGAGGGAAAAATCTAATAAATATTTTTATAAACAAGGTTGCACTTTTTAATACTTGGCGTAATTTTTTTACGTTTAAAAAGTTTTTTATGGGGATACAGTGACTTTGGCGTGATATATTGTTCAACCATCTGTCAGTTTTTGATGGCATGATCAAATTAATAGCAACAGCGATCTAAATGATAAAATTTCGGAGAAACAGTGCGAGCTGTATTCAAAATTCTTATATGACTATAAAAAAAAATGTTATGTAAGTTTTGTGAAAACCATGTGGGTTAGTTTACCCTCATCGCAATCGGTTCGCGAGTATTTGTTATATAGGACATATATTAGTATTGGGAAATTTCTCCTTGTACAAATTCTTTGATTTTACGTTTATTTATGACATAATTTTGTTGCAATCCTGGTTCTGGTTCTTTAAACATTTTCAACGAGAGTTATGTGAGAAAAAAGAACTTTCGCTCATTATAACCTCTCAAACGTTCTTTAAAAACAGAAAATTTATGTTGTGTAATTACATTATAGAAAAAATTTGCGTGGTTGTATGTAAATGAATGCAAATAAAGTTTGAAAAACTTTGGTC
Source organism: Venturia canescens (assembly GCF_019457755.1). Lineage (NCBI taxonomy): Eukaryota > Metazoa > Arthropoda > Insecta > Hymenoptera > Ichneumonidae > Venturia > Venturia canescens. Next base: position 40,629,246 of record NC_057421.1, read on the forward strand.
AAGTAAGTGTCTAATTCATTGTTGTCATATTTTCTTTCATTTCGTTTGGCTGTGTTCACCGGCCCCTTTAATTTTCCCACCTCCTTAGCTTACAGTATATCCATATCAATTTAATTCGAGTGACTTTCGTATTTCTATTCCCTCATATTGATTTCAATAAATTGGAAAATTCATAACAAAAAGTTTTCATGATTGCTTGTTCATACACCCGAGTTTTAGAAAAATCTTTGGGCCATGTAAGTGCATAGATATATTCACTTGAGTTATTGCATAATGAATTTGGAAATTTATTTCAATAAGTCATTGGGTGGTTAATTTTCATGATATAAAAATTCGTATCTTCGAAATGCAATGAACACCTCTAAAGTGCGACCTAGGAAAAAAAGGTTGGGACAAGTACATTGATGGTCCCTCGTTTGCTGATAATTCCATCCATAAACAAACTTTACAAAAAATACAGAACAATCCGAAAAAAATTTCACAAATCTTGAAAAAACATTATGTTTAAAAAAAACTATTCTGTATCTATTTTTTTAAGTATCAAAAGTATCAAATAACAAGTAAAAAATAAAAAATCGCGCTTGAAATCATTTTGGAAACCGATGCCTCATTCTTCTTATTTGATTCGAACAGCTAAATCAATTTGAAAAAATTCAATCTAATTTACGTGCAACATTTAAATTTATTATATCAATTCGATGCCAAGTATTTTCTAATAAATTGAAAAAAGTTACCATTTGAATTACGTGCAGCACTAAAATTTATGATATCAATCGAAGGACAAGTAATTTATGAGTAACTCCAAATTTTGACATTATTAAATTGGTCTAAGAAGCTTATAAATCCAAAAAAATCACATGCAAGCTAGTCATTTCTTACTCTACGGTGGCAGAGGCTTATAAGAAAATCGATTCTTTTCAGACTTTTAGGAGCTGCTGATATTATTCACAATATTCGACGTCGATTGGATCGATACAAATTATGTTTAAATATGAGTTAAAAGTACTTGTCCGGCCCATGGATAGGGGAAGTTTATGGTTTGATATCACGTCTTTTTTCTCAAAAGTTCCTTATTTATGTTCAGTTGACTATAGGATTTTAGTTTGAATTTCTATTTATTTATTTATTTTTTTTTTTTATTTTGTTACCAGTGTACGGCATTCTGCCTTTTTACAATCCCTCCCTATTCCCATATTCCATTTTTTCCCCTCCTATTGCGGCTGCAGCCGACTTACTCCCCACTGTATCGCATTTGCCGAGGGCGAAGGGAAACTGCAGAAAACCTTGCCGATACAGGCGGTACTTGGTTGATCCCCTCTGGTGGCAGTGCGAGCACGCTCAAGCGCCTCCATCAGAGGTGCTCAATCATGCGCCCCTCTATTGTGATACGTTGCGCCAGCCAGTACACGGCTAGAGGGCCATCCGCACGATGAGAACCGTCCACGGAGGCCCCCAAAGCCCCGTATACCGCGACCGCACACGTATCACATAGAGGTGTTAGGCCATGGATTTATAAAGGTGGAGTCCGAACCACCCGCGGTAACAGCAGAAAACACTTGAAAAACATTTTCAATTTTTCATTGGTGTCTTGGCCGGGATTCGAACCCGGGACTTGCGGATTGCGGGCCCGGATCTTTGTCCATCGGACTAGCCGCTCTCCCTAGTTTGAATTTCTATGGATTATTTATGATTTTCGGCTTATAACGCTGGTTTCCACGAAAAAGAACCTATTTTGCGTCAAAATTTTACTGGAAATATTTCGTCACAGGTCTGTTCTTGGACTTTGGCGCTTTTTTTCCTTGTACCCTAATATGTTTTGTCCATTGGGAACTCAAGAGCATGTAGCAATGCGTGTTGAGGGCTGCGATATGATTTCCAGCTTATAACGTTAGAAAAAAGAAAGGAAAAGAGGAAAGACAGATCAAATTCAAGACACAACAAATCCAACAGAATTGGCCATTTTTGAATGTCGCTTTTGCATTCTGAATCTAGATGTTTTCGTGTCATCCAAAACATGCCCCTGATGAAATATATTTCCAAAGTTTGCAAGTGGCCGCTGAGATCCAATTATCTACAGTTTGATAGTTGCAGATAAAAGGCACCCGGAAACATTTATTATGTCAGAACTCAAAGAAGCAAAAAAAAACTGAGCGTACTTAATTCAACAGAGCAACGGAAATCAAAGACGTTTAAGGTACCTGCATTGGTTGAGGAGGAAAACAATTTCATTTCAGGATAATTTAGAAATAAATTTAGAAATTCAGAAATTTAGCATGGAATTCAGAAAAAGGAAAATTAAGTTAAATAGTAAAGATGAAAACTTTTGTGATGAATTTTTGAAATTACATGTTACGGTTGGAGTAAAAAATTAAAATGATTGGCACACATGCTGCGACACAAAAATATCAAAATTTGAAGGTATTCGCTCCATACCGCAGTAATACAAACTTCAATACTATTTGAAAAGAAACACTTTAAAACTTGCTGAATCAAGTTCCATTACATATTACCATAATTAAAGATAGGAGGTGATACTTAGCACATATATTTATCCACAGAAATTTTAAAGTTCGCAGCTATCTGCTGCAATTCAATGTATCTGCGCAATGAGTTTGGAAAACAGCAATTTCAAATCATTTTCATTCAATTTCAAATCAAATTTCAAAGCATAAATGAGCAACTGAAGACTTTTCTAATGAATTTTTCACTTCATATTTATGTTGCAGTAAGAGTCAAAAAGTAAAATAAATGGCAAAGTATATAAATTTTATAGTTTGCAGATTTTTGCTGTATTTCAATGATCCAAATCTATATAGTATTATAGTGAAACGTTGTTCAAAGTCATGATGTTACATTAAAATGACTTAGCGCACATAACATTCAGAAATTCTGTAGGTTTCCATGATGTTGGCAGGCATTATACTCAATCGCATCCAAAACTGAGCAACTGTAGAGATATCGTAATGAATGTTTTCACCAATAATTCCACATTTGCAGTTTGCGGAATAGGAATACTCAACATACACGTTATTTCATAAGTACTGTTGTCAAAATTTGTGTTTGCTTACCGCATTCCGAAGATTCAACTTTTCATACTATCAGCAAAAAAAACATCCACAGACTTTTTGGAACAAGTTTCAAAATTTATTACTCGAGAGACCAGGTGGAAAAAGTATAACTACACTTATATCAACACCAGAAACTGTTTTGAGAATCTGATATACAAAATGTGCGAATAATGATCATAGTCGGAAACCACTTGAATCAGGTTACCACAATCAGCATGAAGAAATATTAGAAAATCATAGGACACATATTAGGAAACCAATTAATAATCAAGAGACTCGGTAGAGTCTCGGGACAAGTACATTGACAGCCCTGTCGTCTGCTGGCCCGAGGCTCTCGCCGAGATTATATTATCTCTGAATAAAACGATTCGCGGTGGTGGGGGTAAAATCGACATGTCATTTTCTTGAATTGCGAAGCTCATGAGTTATGTCGCAATTTGAAAATTGAACTTTCAGCTAATTAAGAAATTCTCTTTCGATTGCGCCCAAAATCAGCATGATCGGTGGCGTAATTGCTGAGAAAAAACTTTGCACGGGCTCAAGATTATGCAAAAACTACCAACACATTTACGCAGCTGACGTATCCGTATATGGGTTCAGACCGATACATACAAGGGCTTCTTGATGCCCATCATAACCAATCATCGGTGAGAATCTATTCGTCTCGGCCAATCGCCGATGAGAGAGTTTCTGATAGTCCTCAATGTTTTCTTGTATACCGTCTGTTATCGTCTGTTATGTTATTATAAAGTGATTGCGATCGTAGCCCCGTGGATCAACGGTGCAAGATTTGCAAATTTCGTGTTAATAAATAAAACATTATTGGAAATAGCAGTGGATATAATCAATTTTATTTTTTTCATAAAAGAAGTTTCAATAAGTTTCGAGCCCAATTCACGACAATAATATCTATAATAAATAAAACCTCAAAAGTGGATTAATTGATCTCATACAGTGTACTGAGAGTGAGTAAAATATTGAGAAGTGAAAACGTGAATAATGTGTGTCGTGAAAATTAAGCATTATCTGTTCTACTTCGATATCGTAATATATACATAGATAGCAAATTTGCGAGATTTCGCGTCATGTTGACGTTTGAGGTTAGACCGCCGGAGTGCTGTTGCGTGCAGAGTGTAGAAAAATAAAAGTGGTTATTGAAAAGTGGAAGGAATCGATATTATTAATGACGTGACTAATTAGTGTTGAATAATAATAATAATAACAATGAAAAAAAAAACGTTCGTTCATTATAACCTCTAAAACGTTCTTTCCAAACAGAAATTCTATGTTGGGTAATTACATTAAAGAAAGAGGTGGATGGTTGTGTGTAAACGAATTCAAATAAATTTAAAAAAACTTTGGTCAAGTAATTCAATGTATTGTTGGCATAATTTCTTTCATTTAGTTTGGCTGTGTTCACCGGTCCCTTTTTTCCACCTCCTTAGCTTACAGTGTATTGTCATACCAATTTCTATTTGTTCTCCAGACAATACGAGAGATATTCTTATTTCTATTTTTTTTATATTAATTTCAACAAGATAATTTGAAATATTTATAACAAAAAGCCTTCATAATTGCTTGTTCATACACCCAAGTTTTGAAAATTCTTTGAGCCATGTAAATGCATAGATATATTCACTTGAGTTGTTACATGATAAATTTGGAAATTTATTTCAATAAGTCATTGGGTGCTTAATTTTCATGATATCAAAATTTGTATCTTCGAAATGCAATGAACACCTCTAAAGTTCGACAAAGTGATGAAGCGACATGTATATGGAATATTTTCAGACCATGTTTGCGATTGGCATTGTGGGTTGAAAAATTCATGTCTGTAAGTCTACACCTGATCATTTTTGGATGTGATCAAATATTTTGTCTGCGGATAACCATGGAGACATACAAAATTACAGCATTTTGCTTGCTTCAACATGCATCGTATCTGTCACTTTTTTTTTGAATGTGTCATAATAAGTTTCAAAAATGTGGTTCATGTAATTTTGAAGTGTTTTTCCCTATAGCACCAAAGTCTGTATAACTGATACGTAGCAAGTACCTATGAACTTTGATATTTCTGTGAAATAGCAGGTATGCCAATCTTTTAGCTTTTTGGTTCCGACTGGAATATATTAACGAAGATATTCATTACTAAAGTCTTCACCTACTTATTTCTGAATAGATCTGAAATTACTGTCTTCAGAAACTAATGCACAGATACATGAAACAATTTTGATTTCTGTTCTCTTTCAATTGCGCTGTCTTTTTTCTTTTTAACTATGGCTCTGCTCTTTCCGATCCTTGTTTTGACTCCATCGGTTTGCAGCGGATCGATGCATATTATTAATTGGTTGCCTAATATGTGTCCTATGATTTTCTACTATTTCTTCATGCTGATTGTGGTAACGTGATTCAAGAGGTTTCCAATTATGATCATCAATCGCACATTTTGTACAACAGATTCTCAAAACAGTTTCTGGTCTTGATATAAGTGTAGTTATTCTTTTTCCACCTGGTCTGTCGAGTAATAAATTTTGAAACTTGTTCCAAAAAGTCTTTGGATGCTTTTTTTGCTGATAATATGAAAATTTGAATCTTCGGAATGCGGTAGGCAAACACAAATATTGACAACAATACTTATGAAATGACGTGTATGTTGAGTATTCCTATTCTGCAAACTGCAAATGTGGAATTATTGGTGAAAACATTCATTACGATAAGTGTACAGTTGCTCAGTTTTCGATGCGATTAAGTATAATACCTGCCAACATCATGGAAACCTACAGAATTTCTGAATGTTATGTGCGCTATGTGATTTTAATGTAACATCATAACTTCTAACAACTTTCCACTCTAATACTATAGATTTGGATCATTGAAATACAGCAAAAATGCAAACTATAAAATTTATATACTGTGCCATTCATTTTATTTTTTGACTCCCACCGTAACATGAATATGAAGTGAAAAATTCATTACAAAAGTCTTCAGTTGCTCATTTATGGATGGATATGAAATTGCTGTTTTCCAAACTCATTGCGCAGATACATTGAATTGCAGCCGATACCTGCGAATTTGGAAATTTCTGTGGATAAGTATATGTACTAAGTATCACCCCCTATCTTTGATTATGGTAATATGTAATGGAACTTTGTTCAGCAAGTTTTAAAGTGTTTCTTTTCAAATAGTATTGAAGTTTGTATTACTGCAGTATGGAGTGAATACCTTCAAACTTTGATATTTTTGTGTCGCAGCATGTGTGCCAATAATATAAATTTTTTACTCCAACCGTAACATGTAATTTCAAAAATTCATCACAAAAGTTTTCAGCTTTACTAATTATCTTAATTTTCCTTTTTCTAAATTCTATGCTAAATTTCTGAATTTCCTAATTTATTTCTAAATTATCCTGAAATGAAATTGTTTTCCTCCACAACCAATGCAGGTACCTTAAACGTCTTTGAATTCCGTTGCTCTGTTGAATCAAGTACGCTCAGTTTTTTTTACTTCTTTGAATTCTGACATAATAAATTTTTCCGGGTGCCTTTTTTCTGCAACTATCGAACTGTAGATAATTGGATCTCCGGGGCCACTTGCAAACTTTGGAAATATATTTCATCGGGGGCATGTTTTGGATGACACGAAAATGTGTAGATTTAGAATGCAAAAACGACATTTAAAAATGGCCAATTCTGTTGTATTCGTTGTGTCTTGAATTTGATCTATCTTTTCTCTTTTCCTTTCTTTTCACTAACGTTATAAGCCGGAAATCATATCTCAGCCCGCAACACGCATTGCTACATGCTCTTGAGTTTCCAATGGACAAAACATATTAGAAGACAAGGAGAAAAATCACCAAAGTCCAAGAACAAACCTCTATCGAAATATTTCCAGTTCAAATTTGACGAAATTTAGGTCTTTTTTCGTGGAAACCTACGCTATAAGCCGAAAATCATATCCCGGCCTCCAACCCGCTTGCGGCCGTGCTCTTGGGTTCCTAATTGACAAAACATATTAGAGTACAAGGAAAAAAATCGCCGAAGTCCGAGGACAGACCTGTGACGAAATATGTCCAGTACAATTTTGACGAAAAATAGGTGTTTTTTCGTGAAAACCAACGTTATAAGACGAAAATCATAAATAATTCATAGACATTTAAACTAATATCCTATAGTCAACTGAACATAAATAAGGAACTTTTGAGAAAAAAGACGTGATATCAAACCATAAACTTCCCCTAGGAAAAAAAAGGTTGGGACAAGTACATTGATGGTCCCTTGTTTGCTGATAATTCCATCCGTAAAAAAAACTTTAAAAAAATTTTCTTTTTAAATTGTCAACAAAATTATATTATAAAAAAAAATACAGAACAATTCGAAAAAATTTTCACAAATCTTGAAAGAACATTATCTGTAAAAAAAATTAATCCGTATCTATTTTTTAAAGTGTTAAAAGAATCAAATAACAAGTAAAAAATAAAAACCGAAAAATCGCGCTTGAAATCATTTTGGAAACCGATGCCTCATTCTTCTTATTTGATTCGAAGGGCTAAATCAACTAAAAAAAATTCCATCTAATTTACGTGCAGCATTAAAATTTATTATATCAATTCGAGGCCAAGTATTTTCTAATAAGTTGAAAAAAGTTACCATTTGAGTTACGTGCAGCACTAAAATTTATGATATCAATCGAAGGACAAGTAATTTATGAGTAACTCCAAATTTCAACATTATGGAACTGTTTTAAGAAGCTTTTAAATCCAAAAAAATCACATGCAAGCTAGTCATTTCTTACTCTATGATGGCAGAGACAATCGATTTTTTTCAGACTTTCAGGAGCTACTGATATTATTCACAATATTCGACGTCGATTGGATCGATAGAAATTATGTTTAAATATGAGTTAAAAGTACTTGTCCGGCCCATCACTTTTCATTTAAATCAAATAAAAATCAATCATAAAAAAACGAAACTGTACGGGAGAATCCGGTTAAAAATTTATTGAAATGCGATTTAGGTTAGTTATGCCGAATGAAATTCGTTCGCTGGAAGAAGTGAGAAGTAAACACTGCCGTCATAGCAATACAAACTGGGGAGTTATTTTGGAAGCTTCAACATATTTAATGTGCAAAATGTTTTTTATTTTTCGATGCACAATAACATCTTTTGTATATTACAGGACAATTTGTTTCCATTGTTATTAAATTAGTGTAATTAAGAGAAAATTACTTGAAGATAACTCTCTAAATTCCCTCTGCATGAATATTTGTGCTCCAACAGTTCTAAAAAAGCCCTGATTTTTATTTAAATATAATAAGTTTAATGGAAAGTGATGGGCCGGACAAGTACTTTTAACTCATATTTAAACATAATTTCTATCGATCCAATCGACGTCGAATATTGTGAATAATATCAGTAGCTCCTGAAAGTCTGAAAAAAATCGATTGTCTCTGCCATCATAGAGTAAGAAATGACTAGCTTGCATGTGATTTTTTTGGATTTAAAAGCTTCTTAAAACAGTTCCATAATGTTGAAATTTGGAGTTACTCATAAATTACTTGTCCTTCGATTGATATCATAAATTTTAGTGCTGCACGTAACTCAAATGGTAACTTTTTTTAATTTATTAGAAAATACTTGGCCTCGAATTGATATAATAAATTTTAATGCTGCACGTAAATTAGATGGAATTTTTTTTAATTGATTTAGCCCTTCGAATCAAATAAGAAGAATCAGGCATCGGTTTCCAAAATGATTTCAAGCGCGATTTTTCGGTTTTTATTTTTTACTTGTTATTTGATTCTTTTAACACCTTAAAAAATAGATACAGTTTAGTTTTTTTTAAAGATAATGCTTTTTCAAGATTTGTGAAATTTTTTTCGAATCGTTCTGTATTTTTTTTATAAAATAATTTTGTTGCCCATTTTTTATAAAAATTTTGTTTTAAAGTTTTTTTCATGTATGGAATTATCAGCAAACGAGGGACCATCATTGTACTTGTCCCAACCTTTTTTTTCCTAGGGTTATAGTACAAGGAAAAAAATCGCCTAAGTCCAAGGACAGACTTATGACGATATTTTTTGTGTACAATTTTGACGAAAATTTGGTCTTTTTTCGTGGAAACCAAAATTTTTAACCGAAAATCATACCTTGGCACCCATCCCGGATTTCTCCATGTTCTTGGGTTTCTAATAGCCATAATATATTAGAGTAAAGGGAAAAAAATCGCTAAAGGCCAAGGACAGACCTGTGACGAAATATTTTCAGTATAATTTTGACGAAAAATCCGTCTTTTTTTCTCGGAATCCGACCTTAAGAGCCGAAAATCATATTCCAGCCACCAACATGAACTTCCTCATGTTCTTGGGTTCCTAATGGACATAACGTGACGGAAAAAAAACGCGCCTGGAACTCTACCTCTGCGGTGGTCCGGAAAAGAGATCACAGTATCATATCATCATCGTGCGTGTTTAAAATCTTTGAAAATGCACTAACAAAATAAAATTCTTAAAAAACATACTAACAAAATAACACATGAAAATTGAAATTTAAATTCTATAGCCATTAAAATGAAATCTAGGAAGTCGAGAAAAAAAACGTGACATCAAACCCCAAAATTCCCCTAAGGAAAAAAGGTTGGGACAAGTACATTGATGGTCCCTTGTTTCTGGATGACATAGAAAAAATATTCAAAACCAGGAAAAAAATTCTATAGATGTAAAAAAGGAAAAATTTAAAAGTTGAAAAAAATTCAACAGAAATAAGAAACAATCGAAAAAAATTCTATAAAGGAAGATAAAAAATTTTCAAAAAAATTCATAAATATTGAGCAAATTGAAAAATGTACTATCCGAATTTCATGCAGTATAAAAATGTATGATATCAAATGGAGGCCAAGTTTTTATTGATAATTTGGAATATTTATCGAACAAATTGGAACATTTCATTGAAAAATTGACGTTTTACGCATAGGAGCCATAAATCTTTCATAATAATTATTTTCGAGAAAAAAGAAGTTCGTGAAAAAAAAGTCATAACGGAAGTTACGTGCAGTACTAAAATTGATTATATCTATTCGAGGCCAAGTATTTATCAATAATTTGAAATATAATCTCCGGCGACAAATGAGTGTTGAGAATCCTCGTCGGGCTCAGAACGTCTCATCGGAATTACTAAAAAATTAATGGAAATAAAAAATTGTAGAACCTTTCTTTCGAATAATAAGAACGATATCAAGTACTTTTAACACATATTTAAACATAATTTGAATCGATCCAATCGACGTCGAATTTTGTGAATAATACCAGAGGGTCCTGAAAGTCTGAGAAGAATCGATTTTCTTATAAGTCTCTGCCACCATAGAGTAACAAATGACTAGCTTTCATGTCATTTTTTTCGATTTAAAAGCTTCTTAGAACAATTCAATAATGTCAAAATTTGGAGTTACTAATAAAATACATGTCCACCGATTGATATCATAAATTTTAATGCTGCACGTAAATTAGATGGATTTTTTTTCAATTGATTTAGCTGTCCGAATCAAATAAGAAGAATGAGGCATCGGTTTCCAAAATTATTTCAAGCACGATTTTTCGATTTTTTATTTTTTACTTGTTATTTGATTCTTTTGACATTTTAAAAAATAGATATAGATTAGTTATTTTTAAAGATAATGCTTTTTCAAGATTTGAAAATTTTTTTTCGAATTGTTCTGTATTTTTTTGTAAAATAATTTTTTTTACAATTAAAAAAAAAAAAAAATTTCCAAGTTTTCTTTATGGATGGAATTATCAGTAAACAAGGGACCTTCAATGTACTTGTCCCAACCTTTTTCTTCTTAGGTAAAATAATTTTTTTACAATTAAAAAAAAAAATTCTATCAAGTTTTTTTTCGGATGGAATTATCAGCAAACGAGGGACCATTAACGTACTTGTCTCAACCTTTTTTTTTCCTAGGGATAGTTTTTGGTTTGATATCACGTATTTTTTCATAATAGTTCCTTATTTATGTTCAGATGACTATAGGATTTTAGTTTAAATTTCTATGAATTATTTATGATTTTCGGCTTATAACGTTGGTTTTTACGAAAAAAGACTTATTTTTCCTCAAAATTGTACTGGGAATATTTCGTCACAGGTCTATCTCTGAACTTGGGCGATTTTTTTCCTTGTACTTTAATATGTTATGCTTATTGGGAACCCAAGAGCACGGTGCAAAGCGGGTTGCAGTCCGAGATCCGATTTTCCGCTTATAACGTTAGTTTCCACGAAAAAAGACCTATTTTTCGTCAAAGTTGTACTGAAAATATTTCGATAGAGGTTTGTTCTTGGACTTTGGTGATTTTTCTCCTTGTCTTCTAATATGTTTTGTCCATTGGAAACTCAAGAGCATGTAGCAATGCGTGTTGCGGGCTGAGATATGATTTCCGGCTTATAACGTGAGTGAAAAGAAAGGAAACGAGAAAAGATAGATCAAATTCAAGACACAACGAATACAACAGAATTGGCCATTTTTAAATGTCGTTTTTGCATTCTGAATCTAGACATTTTCGTGTCATCCAAAATATGCCCCCGATGAAATATATTTCCAAAGTTTGCAAGTGGCCGCGGAGATCCAATTATCTACAGTTTGATAGTTGCAGAAAAAAGGCACCCGGAAACATTTATTATGTCAGAATTCAAAGAAGTAAAAAAAACTGAGCGTACTTGATTCAACAGGGCAACGGAATTCAAAGACGTTTAAGGTACCTGCATTGCTTGTGGAGGAAAACAATTTCATTTCAGGATAATTTAGAAATAAATTAGGAAATTCAGAAATTTAGCATAGAATTTAGAAAAAGGAAAATTAAGATAATTAGTAAAGCTGAAAACTTTTGTGTTGAATTTTTGAAATTACATGTTACGGTTGGAGTAAAAAATTAAAATGATTGGCACACATGCAGCGACACAAAAATATCAAAGTTTGAAGGTATTCGCTCCATACCGCAGTAATTCAAACTTTAATACTATTTGAAAAGAAATACTTTAAAACTTGCTGAACAAAGTTCCATTACGTATTACCATAAAGATAGGGGGTGATACTTAGCACATATACTTATCCACAGAAATTTCCAAATTTGCAGGTATCTGCTGCAATTCAATGTATCTGCGCAATGAGTTTGGAAGACAGCAATTTCAAATCCATCCATAAATGAGCAACCGAAGACTTTTGTAATGAATTTTTCACTTCATATTTATGTTACGGTGCAAGTCAAAAAATAAAATGAATGGCACAGTATATAAATTTTATAGTTTGCAGATTTTTGCTGTATTTCAATGATCCAAATCTATAGTATTAGAGTGGAAAATTGTTCGAAGTCATGATGTTACATTGAAGTGACATAGCGCACATAACATTCAGAAATTCTGTAGGTTTCCATGATGTTGGCAGGTATTATACTTAATCGCATGGAAAACTGAGCAACTGTACACTTATCGTAATGAATGTTTTCATCAATAATTCCACATTTGCAGTTTGCAGAATAGGAATACTCAACATACACGTCATTTCATACGTATTGTTATCAATATTTGTGTTTGCCTACCGCATTCCGAAGATTCAACTTTTCATATTATCAGCAAAAAAAGCATCCAAAGACTTTTTGGAACAAGTTTCAAAATTTATTACTCGACAGACCAGGTGGAAAAAGAATAACTACACTTATATCAAGACCAGAAACTGTTTTGAGAATCTGTTGTACAAAATGTGCGATTGATAATCATAATTGGAAACCTCTTGAATCACGTTACCACAATCAGCATGAAGAAATAGTAGAAAATCCTAGGACACACATATTAGGCAACCAATTAATAGTATGTATCGATCCGCTGCAAACCGATGGAGTCAAAACAAGGATCGGTAAGAGCAGAGCCATAGTTAAAAAGAAAAAAGACAGCGCAATTGAAAGAGAACACAAATCAAAATTGTTTCATGTATCTGTGCATTAGTTTCTAAAGACAGTAATTTCAGATCTATTCAGAAATAAGTAGGTGAAGACTTTAGTAATGAATATCTTCGTTAATATATTCCAGTCGGAACCAAAATGTTAAAAGATTGGCATACCTGCTATTTCACAGAAATATCAAAGTTCATAGGTACTTGCTACGTACCAGTTATACAGACTTTGGTGCTATAGGGAAAAACACTTCAAAATTACATGAACCACATTTTTGAAACTTATTATGACACATTCAAAAAAAAAGTGACAGATACGATGCATGTTGAAGCAAGCAAAATGCTGTAATTTTGTATGTCTCCATGGTTATCCGCGGACAAAATATTTGATCACATCCAAAAATGATCAGGTGTAGACTTAATGACATGAATTTTTCAACCCACAAGGCGCAAACATGGTCTGGAAATATTCAATATACATGTCGCTTCATCACTTTGTCGAACATCAGAGGTGTTCATTGCATTTCGAAGATACAAATTTTGATATCATGAAAATTAAGCACCCAATGACTTATTGAAATAAATTTCCAAATTTATCATGTAACAACTCAAGTGAATATATCTATACATTTACATGGCCCAAAGATTTTTCAAAACTTGGGTGTATGAACAAGCAATCATGAAGGCTTTTTGTTATAAATATTTCAAATTATCTTGTTGAAATTAATATAAAAAAATAGAAATACGAATATCTCTCGTATTGTCTGGAGAACAAATAGAAATTGGTATGACAATACACTGTAAGCTAAGGAGGTGGAAAAAAGGGACCGGTGAACACAGCCAAACTAAATGAAAGAAATTATGACAACAATACATTGAATTACTTGACCAAAGTTTTTTAAAATTTATTTGAATTCGTTTACACACAACCATCCACATCTTTCTTTAATGTAATTACACAACATAGAATTTCTGTTTGGAAAGAACGTTTTAGAGGTTATAATGAACGAACGTTTTTTTTCTCATTGTTATTATTATTATTATTCAACACTAATTAGTCACGTCATTAATAATATCGATTCCTTCCACTTTTCAATAACCACTTTTATTTTTCTACACTCTGCACGCAACAGCACTCCGGCGGTCATAACCTCAAACGTCAACATGACGCGAAATCTCGCAAATTTGCTATCTATGTATATATTACGATATCGAAGTAGAACAGATAATTCTTAATTTTCACGACACACATTATTCACGTTTTCACTTCTCAATATTTTACTCACTCTCAGTACACTGTATGAGATCAATTAATCCACTTTTGAGGTTTTATTTATTATAGATATTATTGTCGTGAATTGGGCTCGAAACTTATTGAAACTTCTTTTATGAAAAAAATAAAATTGATTATATCCACTGCTATTTCCAATAATGTTTTATTTATTTAAACGAAATCTGCAAATCTTGCACCGTTGATCCACGGGGCTACGATCGCAATCACTTTTCTAGAGTCGCGGCAGCGACTCTGAGACAAGTACATTTATAAGATATGACGAGTTGCTGCCAGACTCTTTACCGGAGCGATAGCGTTTCCAATTGTTTTCGAAAATTTTCAAAATTTGTTTCTTCAATATTTAATTAACTATATCATTTCGGAGAATATTATACGTTGACATATTTTTTATTATTTTTTTTCTTTCGATTGCGACCTCATCGAACTCTGTAGGTTGACGCGTTGAAGAGATATTAATTATTTATTTTTTAATTGCGTCAAAAAATGGGTCGGATTTTCGCACACATTTTTGATGTTTATTTGTTTTATATCTAGTGACAAATCTGGTGCCATAATACATTTTATATACCCATATATTTTTTTTCTGGTGCCATAATACCAATATATACCTATATATTTTCGTGTCGTATGACGTATGGTGTGTTGTTTATGCTGATAGATGATGAGGTTATAAAGATCGCGATTTGACAGTTCACCGATATCCCGGTCGGTAGTACAAGTATATACCTATATATTTCCGTTATGATATGACGTATGGTGTGTTATTTCAATGCTAACTAAATGAGGTTATAAAGATCGCGAATGTTACAATTCACCGAAACTGTTCCAATTTTTTCCGGTTCTGTAGAAAATAAATAATAGCAGTACAATGTTTTAGTGAAAGTGGTGAGAAAAAAGTGAAGAAGAAAGAGATAAAGACCGAGGAATCCAAGAGTGTTGTGTAACGGAAAAAAAACCGAAAATTGTCAACAACGTTCGGATTGATGGTAAAAATATTTAGAAAGGTTAGATTTTTTCTATATATATTTTGAGATGTAGTCCGGATTCTGAAACATTAGAAATAAAAATCCATGCCTTCGCTCTTTCTCATCAGCTCTCTCTCTCTCTGATTGTATCATCAGACTTGTCGATGTTTGTTATTGCAGAATATCTAAAGACGCGGCATCGTCTTGTAATAAAATAACCCAAAACAGGAATGACGAAAAAGAGCCAGGGACTACAAAAATATAGAAAGGCAGTATAATCGCATTGTCTGTAAACGTATAAGAGACTATTCGAAAGTGCTTGATTACAAAATTTCTATTGGCAAATCAAAACTGAGGCAATCAGTATTTTTTTGCATTGGTGGAAATTTTTTCATCAAAAGGACTAAATTGATAATCACGGAGAGTTTTCACTTCAATTCCAACAAAGTAAAATTTAAGTTCGAAATAAAATATGTCCGCGTGTGTGTATATGTGTGTATTAGGGTGGTAAAATAGCTAGAAAATCTTTGAAAAAAATCACACGTATTCTTTAGAAGATTCTCAATACTTTTTGTTCTGGAACATTTCTTTGTTATGTCAAGACTTTCGAGAAAAAAAATCATACAGATTTTCATCATGCTGTTTTGCAAAAGCCGCCATTATGCAAAAACTGAGTAAGAAAAAAGTGTTTATAACCAGTGTTCTGGACTCGTCAGACCTTAAAAACATCTTTGCTGGCGATAATATGGTTATTTGAGAGCAGCAACAGTAAGGGAAATCGCTTTGAAAAAAAAAAATGTTAGAAAATCTTGACTTTTCAATTAAAAACGAATAAATAATGAAAATTTTGATTTAATTTTACAAAATAAATGCAAGATTCTGAAAGAGCACTCTCAAAAACCCCCTATATCAGATTTTGTTCTTTAGTTAAAACTGCGTACTTGAAATTGTGTGTCCAAAATTGTCGTTTTGCGCATTAATGGGTTCTTATAGTGATGCTATACAACATTTTAAGGGTAGGAGTTTTGAAAATTTTTTTCGTGTAGCAACATGCTTGTAAAACAATTTATGGAAATTTCAAGATTTTCCAAATGTATTGAGGCCCACAGTATAATCGTGACCACAAACGCAGAAAAATTTCATGTATTATGAACAGAAAACTTCAACCCCCATGGTCGAGGGTTGAGCATTGTTCTACAAATCTGACAAAATTGCAGCATTACTTTTTATGTATTTCGAACCAAGTTAGGGGGCGAAAAGGGTAAAATAAATTTGATCCCAAATAACTACCACCCTAGTGGGTATTAAAATACCTAAAACAACTTGCATGCATAATAAAACGATTTTTATTTTCAAAAAAACTGATTCGGCTTGAGGGGGTCACCCCCCATGGCAACCGCATTTTTTGGGGTTTCCTCTATTTTTTGCGATGAGAAAAAAAAAACAGACTTAAAATTTAAAGAGTTTATTCATTGGTATTTCAACTTTAGGATAGAATTTTTTAACTCTGATGTCTCGAGTTAATTCCGTGTAAAATTAATCCACAGGATCCCATATGCTTCTCCATGGTGTCCACGATTCCCGGGGGTCCCGTTTATCTGCGATCAAAAAACCGAGGAGCGTTTTGATTTGTAAAGCAGTGGGCTATTGCCTGAACTAAAATCATACAGAAATATCGAAATTGAAGGATTATTGAGCTATGCAACATTTTGAAAAATTGAAATAAGGTTTTTCTAAACGAAAAAATCCTTCAATGTTTAATATTTCTGTATAATTTTAATTTAGGTGATAACCACTGCTTTACTAATCCAAACGCTCCTTGGTTTTTTGATCTCAGATAAACCGATCCCCTAGAATCGTGGAGACTATGAAGAAACATATGGGTTCCTGTGGAGTAGCTTTACACCGAATCTACCAGAGATATCAGAGTTAAAAAATTCTACCATCGAGTTGAAATACCATTGAATAAACCCTTTAAATTTCAAAAGTCTATGTTTTTTTTCTTTGCCGCAAGAAAATTGCGAAAAAACCCTACAAAATTCGGCCGCCATGCGGGGTGACCCCCTATGTTGGATTTAATTATTCCAATCGATCAATATCGCGTTATCTTGAAAAAAGATTCGAGTGCCTTAGTCATTGAAATCCTGTCGTTATTTAACGACATCGAAATTTATTATTCGTTGTAATTTTTTGAGTTTTTAAATAAATTAGCCGTAATTTGATTAAAAAATTTTTGCTTCCTTTTTTTTTGATATCTCTTTCAATGACACAGGGAATAATTTTAATTAAAAAATTTTTCAATATATGTCTTTTCGCAAGTACACTCTGATGGGTGATAATATGATCATTACATCTGAACAGTAGTCTCAGTGAGTAAACCCTACATATGTTACTCATACATGTAGTGTGCATTTCTTGGTACGAACAAAAAATGAATTAATAATAACAGAATGTCATCTATATTGTGCCCTAATATGAAGAATTTGATTTTCCAATATCCTGTAAAATTTTTTCAAGTTCACAGTGCACAAAAAGTAGTCAAATCAAACCATAAGTAACAGCACGAGTGCTGTTAAAAAATTGGAGACAAGTACATTTATGTTTGATGTCACCTGGACAGTAGTCTCAGTGAAACCCTATGAGACACTCATGTAGTTCAAAACACAAATGCACGATGATTTATAAGAAGAAGTTGTTCGATCTGTTCTCTCGAAACTTGCTTTAAATGAGCAATTCATTACTAAAGGATATAAAAAAAAAACCATTTCAAACGCAATGAATAAAAAAATGAATCTGTTAAATCATGGTAATGCGTGAAAAACGTTTGGTTCAAAGGAACAAAACGTGGTCAAATAAATGCAAAAGTGACGAGTACATCGGATGACGAGTGAAAAAAATTCAAAACATAATAGTATGTTAAAAAAATTACGAAACCAATTGTAAATAATTTCAACAAAACAATTAAGAAAAGCTTTTACAAATCATGAAAAAATATTATATTAAAAAAAAATGCAAATCTGTAGTTATATTGTAAAGGGAAAAAAAAATTTAAATAGGACGTGAGAAATTCAATCTTACGGGAAGCACCCGGAACTTGAGAAAGTTCAAGTGAATCAAAAAAGTTACCATCTGAGTTATGTGCAGCACTACAATTTATGGCATCAATCGGAGGATAAGTATTTTATTAGTATATAATACATAATTTTTCACAATATGAAATTATTCTGAGAAACGTTCAAATCCAAAAAAAAATCGCATCGAAGGTAAAAGTCATTTGTTACTCTATGGTGGCAGAGACTTACTTAGAAGAAAATCGATTCTTCTCAGACTTTCAGGATCCCCTGGTATTCACAATATTCGACGTCGATTTCGTATCGGTACAAATTATGTTTAAATATGTGCTAAAAGTACTTGTCCGGCCCATCACTTTTCATTCAAATTGCTCATTCAAATAAAAATCAAACTAGACGTTAATTTCTGCGTTATTTTTATGGAACTAGCATTAACGCTGGCGTTACACGCCCACTTGAATTTGGACATCATTCCACATATGCTCGGCGGCAACTATCTCTTCGCAACAATTCATGGCATCGAGTAAACAAAACCATTGCAACGGATAGAGGCTTTACATTCCGATATATCGAAAATTTTTTTTTAAGAAAGTGTATATAGTAATACACTAGGGAATCACTTTTCATCGAATTTCAAGAAATGCCCGTGTCGCACTCATTTTTTAATGTTGATTTCAACAAAGTGCAATTGTGTACGTGACCATAAAAAAATGAAATTGTACAGACGAATCTGCTCGAAAATTTATTGAATTGCGATTTATTATCAGCTGAATATCTTCAGTAATAGAATAGATTAGTTGCTATACCGAATAAAATTCGTTTGAAGAATAAAATGTGTAGTAAAAATTGCCGTCATTTCAATATAAACTGGGGAGTTAATTTGGAGGCTGGACAATGCTTATCGTGCGAAGGATACTTTTTCATAAATACACAATAATATCTCTTGGATATTAAAGAAAAATTTGTTTGCATGTTTTTATAATGAATGCAATTAAGTTAAAATCTCTTGGAGGTAATTTTTTAAATTCCCTCTGTTTCCCTCTGTACGCATAGATGTGATCCATCAGATCTAGAAGAGCCCTGATTTTTATTTGAATGAGCAATTTGAATGTAAAGTGATGGGCCGGACAAGTACTTTTAGCACATATTTAAACATAATTTGTACCGATACGAAATCGACGTCGAATATTGTGAATACCAGGGGATCCTGAAAGTCTGAGAAGAATCGATTTTCTTCTAAGGAAGTCTCTGCCACCATAGACTTTTACCTTCGATGCGATTTTTTTTTGGATTTGAACGTTTCTCAAAATAATTTCATATTGTGAAAAATTATGTATTATATACTAATAAAATACTTATCCTCCGATTGATGCCATAAATTGTAGTGCTGCACATAACTCAGATGGTAACTTTTTTGATTCACTTGAACTTTCTCAAGTTCCGGGTGCTTCCCGTAAGATTGAATTTCTCACGTCCTATTTAAATTTTTTTTTCCCTTTACAATATAATTACAGATTTGTATTTTTTTTTAATATAATATTTTTTCATGATTTGTAAAAGCTTTTCTTAATTGTTTTGTTGAAATTATTTACAATTGGTTTCGTAATTTTTTTAACATACTATTATGTTTTGAATTTTTTTCACTCGTCATCCGATGTACTCGTCACTTTTGCATTTATTTGACCACGTTTTGTTCCTTTGAACCAAACGTTTTTCACGCATTACCATGATTTAACAGATTCATTTTTTTATTCATTGCGTTTGAAATGGTTTTTTTTTTATATCCTTTAGTAATGAATTGCTCATTTAAAGCAAGTTTCGAGAGAACAGATCGAACAACTTCTTCTTATAAATCATCGTGCATTTGTGTTTTGAACTACATGAGTGTCTCATAGGGTTTCACTGAGACTACTGTCCAGGTGACATCAAACATAAATGTACTTGTCTCCAATTTTTTAACATAACATAACAGACGATAACAGACGGTATACAAGAAAACATTGAGGACTATCAGAAACTTTCTCATCGGCGATTGGTCGAGACGGATAGATTCTCACCGGTGATTGGTTATGATGGGCATCAAGAAGCCCTTGTATGTATCGGTCTGAACCCATATACGGATACGTCAGCTGCGTAAATGTGTTGGTACTTTTTGCATAATCTTGAGCCCGTACAAAGTTTTTTCTCAGCAATTACGCCACCGATCATGCTGATTTTGGGCGCAATCGAAAGAGAATTTCTTAATTAGCTGAAAGTTCAATTTTCAAATTGCGACATAACTCCTGAGCTTTGCAATTCAAGAAAATGACATGTCGGTTTTACCCCCACCACCGCGAATCGTTTTATTCAGAGATAATATAGTCTCGGCGAGAGCCTCGGGCTATAAAAAAATATAAAATTCTGGTCGACGCCGCTGGATTTTTCGAGGATGTCTAGGGCGATAGCTCTTGGGTTTTGGAGGACTAGGTTTAGGTACATTCTATGGCGATTTTCGATTTCTAGGTGGACAACCCCATAGTTTTTTATGTCCAGATATATTCGTCCATGGCTTTCGTCGTCTAGGTATGTTTTTTCATGGTTTTCGAGGTCTGGGTCGACGGCTCCTTAGTTTTCGATGTCCAGGTATATTTCTCCATGGTTTTCATGGTTTTGGATAATTCCTCCATGGATTTCGATGTCTAGGTATATTCCTCCATGGTTTCTGATGTGCGAGTGTATTTCTCCATAGTTTTTCATGTCCACGTGTATTTCTCTATAGTTCTTGATGTCTAGGTATATTCCTCCATGGTTTTCGCGATCGAGGTTAACGGCTCCACAGGTTTCGATGTCCAGGTATGTTTCTCCATGGTTTTCGTGGTCTCGGATAATTCCTCTATGAGTTTCGATGTCTAGGTATATTCCTCTATGGTTTCTGATCTGCAGGTGTATTTCTCCATAGTTTTTAATGTCCAGGTGTATTTCTCCATAGTTCTTGATGTCCAAGGTATATTTCTCCATGGTTTTCGTGGTCTAAGTATGTCTCTTCATGGTATTCGTGGTCGAGGTCGACGGTTCCACAGTTTTCGATGTCTAGGTATGTTTCTCCATGATTTTCGTGGTCTAGGATAATTTCTCCATGGGTTTTGATGTCTAGGTATATTCCTTCATGGTTTTCAATGTCTAGACGTGTTCCTTCATGGTTTTCGCAGTCGAGGTCGACGGCTCCACAGTTTTCGATGTCCAGGTATGTTTCTCTCGGGTTTTCGTGGTTGAGGATAATTCCTCCATGGGTTTCGATGTCTAGGTATATTCCTCCATGGTTTTCAATGTCTAGGCATGTTTCTTCATGGTTTTCGTGGTCTAGGATAATTCCTCCATGGGTTTTGATGTCTAGGTATATTCCTTCATGGTTTTCGATGTCTGGATATGTTCCTACATGGTTTTTGTGGTCCAGGTATATTCCTCCATGGTTTTCAATGTATGGATATGTTTCTCCATGGTTTTCGTGGTCTAGGTAGATTCGTCCATGGTTTTCATGGTCTAGGTATGTTTCTTCATGGTTTTCGCAGTCGAGGTCGACGGCTCCACAGTTTTCGATGTCCAGGTATGTTTCTCTCGGGTTTTCGTGGTCGAGAATAATTCCTCCATGGGTTTCGATGTCTAGGTATATTCCTCCATGGTTTTCAATGTCTAGGCATGTTTTATCATGGTTTTCGCGGTCGAGGTCGACGGCTCCACAGTTTTCGATGTCCAAGTATGCTTCTCCATGGTTTTAGTGGTCTAGGATAATTCCTCCATGGGTTTTGATGTCTAGGTATTCATGGTTTTGACTGTCTGGACATGTTCCTTCATGATTTTCGTGGTCCAGGTATATTCCTCCATGGTTTTCGATGTATGGATATGTTTCTCCATGGTTTTCGTGGTCTAGGTAGATTCCTCCATGGTTTTCGTGGTCTAGGGATGTTTCTTCGTGGCTTTCGCAGTCGAGGTCGACGGCTCCACAGTTTTCAATGACCAAGTATGAAGGACCACGAAAACCATGTTCCTTCATGGTTTTCGTGGTCCAGGTATATCCTCCATGTTTTTCGTCGTCCAGGTATATTCCTCCATGGTTTTCAATGTCTAGGCATGTTTCATCATGATTTTCGAGGTTCAGGTATATTCCTCCATGGTTTTCGATGGCTGGATATGTTTCTCCACAGTTTTCGTGGTCTAGGTAGATTCCTCCATGGTTTTCGATGTCTAGGTGGACAGCTCCATACTTTTCATTTCCTGGGTATACTTCTCCTTGGCTTTCGCCGTCTAAGTATGTTTCTACATAGTTTTCTATGTCCAGGTGTATTATTCCATGATTTTTAATGTCTAGATATGTCCCTCCATGGTTTTCGTTTTTTTTCATGGTTTTCGTGTTCGAGGTCAACGGCTCCATAGTTATCGATGTCTGGGTATGTTTCTCCATGGTTTTCATGGTCTAGGTCGACGGCTCCATTGTTGTCGATGTCTACGTCGACAGCTCCATGGTTTTCGATGGCTAGGTATATTTCTCCATGGCTCTCGTCGTCCTGGTATGTTTTTTCATGCTTTTCGAGGTCTAGTTTAACGACTCCGTAGTTTTCAATGTCCAGGTATGTTTTCTCATTGTTTTCGTGGACTAGGTTGACGACTTCATAGTTTTCACTATCCCGGTCGATAGCTCCATAGTTTCCGATGTTGAGGTGAATTTGTCCATGGTTCCCGATATGAAAGTCAACCGCCCCATAGTTTTCGATAGTGTGGTGAGTTTTTCGAAGGTTTTCGATTTCCAGGTCGTCGGCTCTATAGTTTTCGATGTCTCGTTTGGCGACTATAGGGTTTTCGATGTCTAGGTGGATGCCTTCGTATTTTTTAATATATATTCGACAATTTTATATTTCCCGATAATTAGGTAAACGGTGCAATGGTTTACGATATATTTCCTCATAGTTATCGATATTTAGATCTGCGATTTAATAGTTTACATTGACGAGGCAGGTTCAGACGTTACAAAAGACCATGAAAAAATATCACTGGACACCAATAACCATAAAGCTGTGGTCTTAGACATTGAATACCATGGAAACATCTCTTTGGACATTGCAAACCATTGACAGTATCCATGTCAACATGGAATCCATGAATGAGAAGAAGATAGTTTCAAAAATCATTTTTCCAAGTAAACAAGTGGAGCTTTTCAAAAAAAGGAATAGAAAATGAAAATATCATCCCATTGCATAGGAATTTCCCAATCTTTCATTGGAAAATTCGATTTGCTGAATGGATAATCAAAATCGTCACCATTATTGCTTGTAAAAGGTTTCAACTCACATGAACATAACCGCACAGTTTTCGTCCGTCTACATAGAAAAATTGCCTGTGTCGATTGCTTTTGCCACATAGAGAAAAGCACTCAACTTGAAACAAATCGTTTTAAAAATTTTCGTTGAAGACGAGGAATGTATTTTTTTTCTTAAGTAAATATTGTCACGCCTCTAAACATAAGCTAAATCAGAAAAAAAAATAATTGACAAAGTAAAAAAAGAACGCCAATTATTAAAAGGTCGCGACCGTAGTTTCTAATAATTTTCTATATTTGCATTATCAATACTACAAAATATAAATAAAAAATAACATCGTTTTCTGAAGTTGACAAATACAGTGAATGAAATACGATTCCTGTATAGCGCCTCGCAAAAAGAAGTGAAATCAGTAAATATTAAAACTTCAAAAAGTAAAAAAGGCACGCCAAGTATTAAAAGGTCGTGACCGTCGTTTTAAATGATTTTCTATATTCGCATTGTCAATAAATAAATTTAAAAAAATGTTTAACTGTGAAAAAATATGAGATCTATTGTAACATATACAGTGAATGAATTACGTTTCCTGTAATAATTCTGAATTTTGGAAATAAAAAAAAATGAGATCATTTTCTAACGTAGCCAAGTACAGTGAATGAATTAAGGTTCTTGTGGAATCCATTCGTGTACACTTTTAGCCCTAATCCCTCACTTATTCAGAAAAATTTTCCAGCAAACGTCACAGAGCAACAAAGGTTTCTCGAATGATTCTGCTATTATTAAGAGATTATCATCTGTTTTTATGCTAGCTCGGGTTATAAACTTGAAACAGTTTACGCGTACAAGTGCATGCATTGTATCTATACGATGAACTGCACAAATTCATTTTCAACATTACACACAAGCTTGGCGTGCATGGTTTTCAATCGGAAGCTCGGCGAAGAAATGCCTCATCCGTCCATATATTTGAAGAAAACTTGATGATCCTCTCATGTAATTGTTTTTTAATTTGCCATCCCTTTTCCATCCAACTATTTTATTGAGTAGTTCGACGTGAGATCCCGCGCTACACAAAGAAAAATATCTATTCTTGACTAGTTTGACTGATAAATTCATTACTCCACATGTTTCGTATTCAGCGCGTTTTCTTTTCTCAAATCAATGTTTACACAGCTTACTTCTTTGTTCATCCATTTCAATACTTGTGTAATTCATGCAATCATCTGCCCATTTGGTAAAAAAAAGAGTGTACGGACAAACGAGTGAAAGTGACGCGTGGATAAATTAAAATGCGTATGGGCATGAAAGAATGGCCGTATCTATCCGTACAAGATAAAGGCATATAAAGGGATTGATTGATTTCATTTCTTTATCCGTTCGTTTAATTGTTCAATTTTATCCACAAATTTCACCCATCTGCATTGTTTACCAAATCATTATATAACAGGCCCTCTCTTATTTTATTGGGGGATCGGTTTTTTTCACAATCGTTCATACAATTCTAATTAATTATTGTTTTCATAGTAAATTTGAACAATTGTCTCTTCCCGAGCTTCCGATTGAAAACCATGCACGCCAAGCTTGTGTGTAATGTTGAAAATGAATTTGTGCAGTACATCGTATAGATACAATACATGCACTTGTACGCGTAAACTGTTTTAAGTTTATAACCCGAGCTAGCATAAAAACAGATGATAATCTCTTAATAATTGCAGAATCATTCGAGAAACCTTTGTTGCTCTGTGACGTTTGCTGGAAAATTTTTCTGAATAAGTGAGGGATTAGGGCTAAAAGTGTACACGAATGAATTCCACAAGAACCTTAATTCATTCACTGTACTTGGCTACGTTAGAAAATGATCTCATTTTTTTTTATTTCCAAAATTCAGAATTATTACAGGAAACGTAATTCATTCACTGTATATGTTACAATAGATCTCATATTTTTTCACAGTTAAACATTTTTTTAAATTTATTTATTGACATCAATACATAGTATTGTCTAGTAGTTCGTTCGCCTATTGCTGGGATTATGAGATCAATCAACGCTCGTCAAACTTTTAGGAAAATTATATGAAATACATTTCGTTAAATATATAACATCTGAAGTAACTTTGAACAAGTATTAGAAGATACATCTTCCATACATTTGTGGCACTAGAACGAAATTTTTCTAGTGTTATCCCCAGATTCTATTTTAATGATTTGACAACCCAACAGACAAACGATGGAGCTGGAATGTTTGCAGCGCAGACATAGATATGAACTGGAGAAGTTTCAACAACATCAGTTGCAACTACTGATACAACAACAACAACATCAACAACAACAACAACAACAAAAACAGGCAAGCTCACTCGATCAGAATCAACATCAACCATTGTTGTATCACGCCGAGGGGACTCCTGTATCTGGTAAGCATAATTTATCTAGATAGGATAATGAAATGAAAAACTCTACCGGGGAAAAATAATTCGGACAATACGGTTATGGTATTTTTGTATTCATTAAGTCGTTGGTCCAATAGAAAGTGGCATTTTGCTCTTATGAGTAACGTTAATATTTTGTTTAAGTTTCTTAGTTGTCCCGTAAAAATGAATCACTATAAAAATACTTTAAAAAAATTAAAAAAAAACGGCAAGTATTAAAAGACCACGCCCTTAATTTCGAATGAATATTATATTTTCGATAAATTAAAAATTTCTTTTCCCATTATTTATTGCTATACTGTAACGAAACGCTCTTGCCGACCTGGCCTGAACGCCGCCACGCGTCGGTTTGAGCTACCTTAATTTTAAAAGGAGCAGGTATGAAAGAAACGTGAGAACGCGGAATTTGATTTTGAAAGATTTAACAAATTCGATTTATTCAATTTTGATTGATTTTACAGGATAAAATCGTTTTTGATTTGTTGTCGTGAAATGTTCGCGATCGCGCTCGCCAATTGTGAGAAATTTTGTTTCACTCGCCGTTTCGAATTTGAACAATTTTTAATTTACGCCTTTTTCACCCATTTTCAAAATAAAAAGTAAAACGGTTTCGATAATTCAAAGTTTTTTTGATTTTATACAATAAAAAAAATTTATTATTACTATTATTATTAATTTGCAGCGATATGATCTCAAATTCGTACCGCGACCTCATGGATTATCGATAATGTTACGGAATTTACAAAATTTACAAAAATAAAGTTTTAGGTCTGACTCGGGCTCAGTTGTGACAAGTTTGAACTAAAAAAATTATAATCAAGAAAATTTACAGAATTTACAAATTCACAAGTTAATTTACAAAAAAAAAACCATTCCTGTTTCTAGCAAGCAAAAGAAGAAATAAATATAGATTAAGTTAAGGAACAAACCCCAGGCTCTGGGATTGAAACGTCACCAAATCGCTCCGAGATCCTGAGCATCTGCAAGGTTAGGTAATTTACTGTCCACGGGCTCTGGGATTGAAACGTCACCGAATCGCTCCGAGATCCCGTGCAACGGAAATTTGGAAACTTTAGAGGTTAGGTGCGGACCCTGACTCTTGGATTGAAACGTCGCCGAATCGCTCCGAGATTCCAGGCATCCAGGAAAAATTAGGATAATAGGTTAGGTTGCGTGACAAAATCAGGAAGAATGTTTGAGGTGAGCCTTTTTGTTCCGAGTCAGAATTTTGAGGAAGGATTGCCTGCCGAATGAGTCGCGCAGCGCTTCTTATACCCGTGTCCCCACCATAAAATTATCAAACGCCGAATTTTCGGTTTTCGGATCGGTTCTGCGCATCTTTTCGTAACGGGACTCGCGATTGGCTCGTTGCCATGATTCGCACTCTACTGTTAGTCGAACGGACTAACATCTGATGCCCGGTCTACCGCTTTTTATGATTTTCAGCTTATTGCGATTTTCAACAACGAAAACTTCAATTTGATCAGTTATCAAGAGACTCGGTAGAGTCTCGGGACAAGTACATTGACAACCCTGTCGTCTGCTGGCCCGAGGCTCTCGCCGAGACTATACTTTCTCTGAATAAAACGATTCGCGGTGGTGGGGGTAAAATTGGCATGTGATTTTCTTGATTATTTATTTTCTTCTTTAATTTGGCATTGTTACTTCATTTCATATGATTCGAATAATTACAATCGCTAAAAGTCACGTACGCGTCCTATAGCCCATTAACGCTCTGCTCGCGCATGCGTCACAGTTGATTTTTACATTTTTCATTTGTGATTAGATTTTATATTATCAATTTGACTCATGAACATTCTTCTTCGATTCATTATAATTTTCCGCTTCATTCGAGCTTTGTTACAATATTTTACGAAATCGCGTTGAATTTTAATTAACAAAAGAGAAAAATATGATAGTTCGAGTTTTTAATACGCAGCGCCGCTAGTGTCGCGCTCCGCCGCTTGTATCGGGCCTTTGTATTGCCCTCCAGTACGGCCGCCGCCGGCCAGCAGTGACGTGTCTAACCGGTCATTGTACGCGCTCGGTCAAAACATCGCGCCGCGTCGCGATGTTTTTCGAGGTTAGGTTCGGGTTCTAGTCGATTCAGGTCGTTCAGGAGGATGTTACGTCACAATACACATAGAAGGATGATCAAGATTAGAAAAAATAAATGAGATCATTCGAACATAGTCAAGAATTTTGAATAAATTTCGGTTTCTGCAGAGAATCGTGTTACACCTGTAACCATCGACCCACTGTTCATGGCTGTATGTAAAGCAATCCCACCTGTTTATCCCCTCCCTTTTCTCGATATTGCTCCTAATGCGGAAATTAGGAGGAGAGAAGGAACCGCTAGCCTGAGGACAGTCAGTCGGCTCTAGGCAGCCACGATAAGCATCGACTTCCTTCGAATATAATTCAAGACAAATACAATAGTGTACCCCCTGTTGACATATCTGTATAATTTCGCCTATATATATTGTAACAATGATATTCCCGCGGGGGTACGATCACGTCCCTTCTCGGCTCACCCGTCTTATCCTCTCGCACCACTCTCCGGCCATGAGAGTAAATTGGGCGCCAGGTACGAAGTACCACCGATTACTCGACTTTTAATTTATCCGCTCTCAACGATGGTAACATCAAATAATATAATGTACGACACAGAAGGAACGAGAGACACGAGTGACCGAGGACGGTCCGGCTACTCAGCTCATCTGAGATACTGAAAGGTAGAGGGGGGATCCTTGGGGAAAAGGTAGCAATTCGCAACGCAAAAAAATGAGCCAAGACAAAGCAAAATTTAGGAAATAGTTCAGACTTTATTCGAAATTACCGAATAAGCTAGAGTACAGGAAAAAGATAAATTATGACGGAGGTAGATTCGATACAAAATAAAATTCGGGCGCGCCCGAATTAGTCAGGTAATAACGCGGATAACGATTCGCCTCGTGGTTTCCCGGGTGCCGTAGGTAATCGACAACCGATGCTCTGGTGTGCAGGTAAAAGGTAATCAGCCACCCGCCAGGCGGATGCTTTAGGTAAAAGGTAAAAGGTAAGCAACGCCAGGACAGCCGGTGCCTTAGGTAATTCAAGGTAAAAGGTAATTGACACCCGTTCGATCGCGAGGAGTCCGGCAATACGCGACGAAAGGTAACCGAAGATAACAGCGGAACGAACTTCGGCCAAGCGCGAGGTAACGCCGAAGTTCCTGCGCGTTTAGTAGAGGTAATGCGAGCTGACGCGATTAGAGAATACGGTAAAATAGGGAAAATGAGCGTCGGATTAATATTTGCGAAAATAACAAAGGTAATGCAACAATACGATGTAATAATGCTCGCAATAAGGTAACAGAAAATAAGGTAAGCGTCACACGAAATAAAGAAAGAACAATATAGGCGAATGTAAAAATAACGGTTGAAAAAGATCCGATACGAAAGACAAAATAGAACGCCGTATAAACGATGCTCGCCAGCGCGAGCGAGAGAGACAGAGCGCAAACAAACGCGAGGTAACATGCTGGCTAGAGCCTCGGCGCGTACAGGGAGAGAGAGAGAGAGGCGTCGTCGCGTGGAATATTCCAGCGCTCACTACGCAATTTCACAAAGACTCGAACTCTATAATTCACTCTACGTTAACGCGAAAACTTTAAAGATATAACTTTAAAGAATTAACTGAGACCAAATTAATAACGAAACACTAATCAAGCTGAGCCCCACAAAACGACATGATCCAAAGACTGGAAACACGGGAAGTCTCGGCCGCAATCTCGCTCGACACTTCACCCACGTGTCCCACTAAAACGCCACATAATCTATAAGAAACCGGAACTATATTCCGAAACAATAAGAGAAACGAAAAGGGCTCAACTGGACCAGTGAATTCGGTGGAGATAAAGAGTTGGACTTACCGAGGAACGCGCTCGCTGCACAAAGGGATGGCTCGTCGGACTCGGCCTGGCCGCTGACTCACCGGTACGATGTTCGAAATTAGACTAATTGTGCGTGCGAGCGGTCCTCGCGATTCGGCGTTGTCCCCACCACCGGGCCCAGGCACTGCAGCGCTCTCACGCTAGGCGCGAGCCCGAGCGTGCGTGGACCCTTGGCTCGCGCTTTCGCGCGGGGTTTTTAAATGAGGAGCACGTAAGGAACGTAATTTTAATTATGCCTTTTGCCCGAACCGATTGATAACTACTCACCTTTTGTTTTCACTTCCCTCGCTCACTCGGAACACTCCTCTCGACTTGATAGCCGCGATCCGGGTGTCTTTCCTCTTGGGGATCCGGCGGGCAGCTCTGGAAGGACGAGGGGAGGCCTCCCTCACGATTCCGGACGTCACGGAGACGTGGTGGGCCCACAAAATAAACCACCAGGTACAACAGCACCTCGTCTCCAGAAAAACTCCCCCAGATCCCACCTGACGAGGCGCCGGTTCACACGGACTGTGACACCCAAATCCACGGCATTGCGGGCGGTGCAACTCTGGGTTGCTACAGCGGGAAAGACACGGGCGGCGTTCAAAATATGGCCTATGCCAACGTGCTCTTTCAGCCGCCCGCAAGTCGAGAGTGTTATTCGATGCTCGTTGACGGTGTGAGAGGAGCCATCCTTATGGGCGAGATTGGTTCAAACAATCGGAGAGCTTTAACCAAAATAACACTGGTGGAGGGGCCCTTGGCGGGGCGACAACACCAAATCTCTCCAATATCGAACGAAGCTGTCAAAATAAACGTCATTAGGACTCAAAGCAAGCAGACTAAAATTCTCTATCTCTCTTCTTTGCACGCGGAGGTAACAGAAGGTAAAACAGGTAAATTTCGCTAGCAAGGTATAATACACGGGTTACTAAACTAATACTTAAAGATACGTGACGCTGAGTCTCGTTCCGAACATCGCCCAGTGAGTCGAGGGGCGTCCAAAAATGGACCGTAAATCCGGTCCACTGGTCGACACAAATCGTACGAGTGGCGGGGCAGAAATGTCACGTCACAATATATGTACAAACAGTGTGTCAGTTTTTGATCGAATAAACAGAGTTTCGACATTACGAAGTGCGTGCGGGATAAATAAAAATAATTTGCGTCTTCTAACGAAGTGCATATTACTATTTATTTTGTTACAATTTGTGATATACTATACCGGTATCAAAACGGCCGCGTAAATGTAGTCTGTGATCTGTGTGTGAAAAAGAATATAAAAAATGTGCGATGCATATGTCAACGAAACTTTTCAAGATTTCATTATTTTGTTCGATTGGAAATAAGTGTTAATTGAAATGATCCTTCAATTAAACCAGAGTGCGAAAAATATTGTTCAGTGTAAATATATCGTCAGTTGCATTGTTATATATCATGTGTAAATAGGTTATATATTGTAACGTAGATTTTCCCCGCGAGGGTACGATCCAGTCCCTTCTCGGCTCACTCACCTCGCCTCGCGCCACTCTCCGGCTACGAGAGTAGACTGGGCGCCAGGTACAAAGTACCGTCGAATTATTCGACTTGATTTTTGTCGATTCTCGTGATGGTAACGCAATACAAAATTAGAGTGTAGAAGGCACGAGGGAAACAAGTGACCGAGAACGGTCCGACTACTCAGCTCATCTGAGATACAAAAAGGTAGAGGGGGGGATACGTGGGGCAAAGTAGCAGTCACGAAACACAAAAGAA
Source organism: Venturia canescens (assembly GCF_019457755.1). Taxonomy (NCBI): domain Eukaryota; kingdom Metazoa; phylum Arthropoda; class Insecta; order Hymenoptera; family Ichneumonidae; genus Venturia; species Venturia canescens. Next base: position 40,660,964 of record NC_057421.1, read on the forward strand.
ATAGCCAACAACTAAATACAAAATTCGAAACAATATGCGCCATTTATTAACAGTTTGCACGGAGAAATCAATTGTACAAGAGAAAAATGTGAGATCGCGAATTAATTGTTAAACAGAATAATATCTCGGGAGACAATAATTCGGATTCGCCATTTAAACGGAACAGAAGAATACTCGGAAGAATGATAATTTTTAATTCGCCGTCGCGTTGACCCTATTTACAAGCAGGTAACTAAACGTCGCAAACGACCTACCCGAGTCCGAAAGATAACTACAGGCAATAGGTAATAGGTAACTGCTATGACGGAAACTGTAACACATTGATCACCACGGCAGGGTAGGCAACAAAGTGATCACTGTGAGACAATCCCAGATAGATTACGCGGGTGTCGTAGGTAGCGCAAAGGCAAAAGGTAATCGACACCTGGTAATTTCCTACCCAATAATTCATCCGCGAGCTAACCTACCACACGGCGACAGAGATCATGAGACGTAAGAGTCCGCGATTCGAAACAATACATGACGCAACGCGAAAGGCAAAAGATAGGCGAAATTACGATCGACGACGGAGAATAACGTAATTTACAATAGAATATCGCAAGAGAGGTAACAGCAAATACGTCGATAGCGAGACAGGAAATAATACAATCGGATACTCGAAAGAATGCGCAATATAAAAGGAACGAACGAAAAATACTGACAAATAAGGTCCGGGTTAACCGCCGTACCTTCCGAACGCGACAATGAGATCGAGAGAGACACAACGAAAACATCGCGCGGCTAGCGCGCCCACTAGAGTTCTTGACACGTGCAGGGAGAGAGAGAGACAAAAGAGAAAATGAACGTTACTGCGCGATATATTCAGTGCTTTATCAAAACTCGAAAGACTAATCATTCACATAATTTTTACAAGATCGACAATCTTCTAGGAGACCAAATCAAGAGCGAATTCTCTGGTAGAGTTGAGCGTCTAAATAAACTACACAAAAGATCGGGACAAGGGGAGTAGCGGCCGCAATCTCGCTCGCTACTTCGCCATACATGTCTCCCTCAACGAAAATGCCACCAGGCAACAAAACTCAAAAGAAACCGGAACTAAATTCTGAAATAATACGTTCAACTCCCCCAAAGAACACGAGGAGAAAGAATAGCGGGCTTACCGAGGAGATCACTCGTCGCACACGAAGAAAGACAAAAGAGACCTGGATGACTATAGGCTCGGACTTCTGACTCGCCGGTGAGGTGATCGGAACAAGACTCATTGTGCGAACGAGTGGTCCTCACTATTCGGCGCCATCCCCACCACTAGGCCCACGAACCGCAGCGCTTACCCGCTAGGCGTGAACTAGAGCACGGGCTCAAGTCCACGCTTTCGCGCGAATTCAAATCTCGAAGCACGACACGTCGATAATTTACCTCCCTGTTGCTCTCGCCTCTCCCGTCCACTCAAAACATTCCTCCCAACTGGATTACCGTGATTCGGAAGCCTTTGCACTTGGGGATCCGGCGGGCAGCTCTAAAAGACCGAGGGGAGGCCTTTTCACGACTTCGGACGTCTAGAAGCCGCGGTGGGCCCACGACAAAAACCACCAGGCAAAACAGCACCTTGGCTCCAGAAAACTCCCCCGAATCCCACCTGACGAGGCGCCGTCTCGCACGGACCGTGGCACCCGAATTTACGGTGTAGCGAACGGTGTAACTCTCGGTCACTACAGCGGGAGAGGCACGGGCGGCGTTCAACGAATGGCCTATGCCAGCGTGTCCTCTCAGCCGTCCGCTGGTCGAGAACTATGTTCGTAACTCGAAGACGGTGTGGGAGGGTGTTTCTCGCGAACGAGATCGGGTCGAACAACAGCAAAGCATCGTCACAATAAAAGACGGTTCGCGAAGCCCAGACGCGGAGGCGACACCAAACATCCCAAAATGACTACGAAATTTATACTGAAAATAAACGACAAATTAAACGCAAAATAGACACGAAATTCTCTCTCTCTCTTCCTGCTACGTAGGTAATAAGTAGCTAAATAAAACTAGAATCTCTCAAATCGGCAATGTAGGCGGTTATTCGGATTTACTACAATAATTACGCAACGATGAGTCCGGCTCCGACCAACACCCGACGAGTTGAAAAATCGTGAAAAATGGGCCGTAAATCCGGTCCACTGGTCGACACTACTCGTACGAGTGGCGAGGCAAAATGTCACGTCACAATATATACAAATTAATAAAAGAAAAACACACGGAACTGTTAGAATGATGTTAGAAACTTTAAATTGAATAAATGGCTTCTAATTTATTTCTTGTGTCATCATTACTTTTAAACATTCCTATATTTTGCTTGATATTATATAAGTTACTATTAATTCGTTGCCTGAGATGTGTCCTCTGATTTTCTACTACTTCTCCATGCTGATTGAGGTAACATGATTCGAGAGATTTCTAGCCATGATATTTAATTGCACATTTTGTAAATCATATTTTTTAAAAAATTTCTGGTCTTGGTATAAGTATAGTTATTCTTTTTCTACTTGGTCTGTCGAGTGATAAATTTGGAAACTTGTTCCGGAAAGCCTTTGGATGCTTTTTTTTCTGATGATATGAAAAGTCGTATCTTCGGAATGCAGTGGGTAAATACAAATTTTGACAATAGAACTTATGAAATGACATGTGTGTTGAGTATTCCCACTTTGCAAACTTCAAATGTGGAATTATTAGTGAAAAGATTCATTATGACAAGTCTACAGTTGCTCAGTTTTGGATACGATCAAATATAATGCCTGCCAACATCCATGGAAATATACAGAATTTCTATATGCAATGTACGCTATGTCATTTTAATGAGACATCATGAATTTTGGCAACTTTTCATTATAATGCTGTAGATTCGGATCATTGAAATACAGCAAAGATCTACAAACTATACAATTTATATAGTGTGCCATTCATTTTACTTTTTGACTCTAACTGTAACATATATATAAAATGGAAAATTCATTACCAAAGTCTCCAGTTGCTCATTTATGGATAGATTTGAAATTGCTGTCTTCGAAACTCATTGCGCAGATACATTGAACCGCAGCAGATACCTGCGAACTCTGAAATTTCTGTGGATAAATATATATGCGACGGATCACCCCTTATCATTGATTATGGTAATATGTAATGGAACTTGGTTCGACAAGTATTTAAGTGTTCCTTTTCAAATAGTATTGAAGTTTGTATGACTGATATACAGCGAATACCTCCAAACTTTCATATTTCTGTGTCGCAGCTTGTGTGCCAATCATTCAAATTATTTACTCCAACCGTAACATGTAATCTGGGAATTTAACCCCAAAAGTCTTCAGATTTTCTAAATTCCTAAATTTTCCTTTTTCTAAATTCTTCTCTGAGTTTTTAAATTTCTAAATTAATTTCTAAGTTGTCCTGAAATTGTTTTCCTCCAAAATCAATGCAGGTACCGTAAACCTCTTTGAATTCTGTTGCTCTGTTGAATTCTGGCATAATAAATGTTAGTAGTTGTCTGGTGCTTTTTTTCGGTAACTGTCAAACTGTAGACAATTGGACCGCAGCGGCCACTTGCAAACTTTGAAAATATTTTTGATCAGGGGTACGTTTTGGATAACACGAAAATCTCTAGATGCAGAATGCAAAAGCGACATTTAAAAATATTCAATTCTGTTGGATTTGTTGTGCATTGAATTTTATCTATCTTTCACTTGAATTTTGGAGAAAAGAGATAAAAAAAAATCTGTTCTATTAAAGAAGTCTCTACTTCTCTTCTTTCTTGGTATGAAGATTTGGGAAAAATCGCCAAAGTTTAAGAATAGATCCATGGCGATAATTTTTCACATCAAATTTCACGAAAAATCGATCTTTATTTGACGAAACAAATGTTACAAGCCGAAAATCATATCTCGGCCTCCAACCCGCTTTTCACCTTACTCTTGGGTTCCTAATTCACAAAACATATTAGAGTACGAGGGAAAAAATCGCCAAAGTACGAGGACGGACCTGTGACGAAATATTTCCAGTGCAATTTTGACGAAAAATAGGTCTTTTCTCGTGAAAACCAATGTTACAAGCCAAAAATCCTATCTCGGCCTCCAACCCGGTTTCCACCGTGCTCTTGGGTTCCTAATAGACAAAACACATTAGCAGACAAGGGGTAAAGTCATCAATGACCAAGGTCAAATCGGTGCCGAAATATTTTCAGTACAATTTTGATTAAAAATAGGGCTTTTTTAGTGGATACCAACGTTATAAGCCGAAAATCATATCTCGGACCGCTACCCGCTTTCCAACGTACTCTTGGGTTACCAAAAAGCATAACATATTAAAGTACAAGGAAAAAATCGCTAAAGTCCAACAATAGACCTATGACGAAATATTTCCAGTACAATTTAGACGAAAAATAGTTCTTTTTCGTGGAAACCAACGTTATAAGCCGAAAATCATAACATAGAAAAAAGACTCAGAACCAGGAAAAAAATTCTATAGAAATAATAAACGAAAAATTGAAAAGTTCAAAAAAATTCAACAAAAATAAAAAATAATCGAAAAAAATTCTGTAAAGAAAAATGAAAAATTTTCAAAAAAATTCATAAATATTGGACAAATTGAAAAATGTACTATCCAAGTTACATGCAGTATCAAGAGACTCGGTAGAGTCTCGGGACAAGTACATTGACAGCCCTGTCGTCTGCTAGCCCGAGGCTCTCGCCGAGTCTATACTTTCTCTGAATAAAACGATTCGCGGTGGTGGGGGTAAAATTGGCATGTGATTTTATTGAATTACGAAGCTCAGGAGCCATTTTGCAACTTGAAAATTGAAGTTTAAGCCAATTGAGTAATTCTCTTTCGTTTCCGCCCTAAATCAGCATGATCGGTGTTGTAATTGCTGAGAAAAAACTTTGCACGGGCTCAAGATTATGCAAAAGTTACCAACATATTCAAGAATTTATGCGTCTGTATTTATAAACATCATCAAAGGCACTTTGATGCTCTCGAGTTTCTGATTCGTTGGATCTGACGACATCCATGTTTAGACGTTGTGATTGGTTGTTGAAATTAGTTGTTGATGATTGGAAATCTGACGTCAACTTCATAACGTAGCAGACGGCGCAGCTCAGCTGGTAACAGCAGTCATAAATTCGACCGATATACATATATATATGTACAAACCATGTGTCAGTTTTTGATCGTATGAACAGAGTTTCGACATTACGAAGTGCGTGCGGGATCAATAAAAAAATAATTTTCATAATGTAAAGAAGTGCATATTACTATTTATTTTGTTATTTGTGATATATTAAACCGGTATCAAAGCGGCCGCGTAAATGTAGTCGGTGATGTGTGTGTGAAAAAGAATATAAAAAATGCGCGATGCATGTATGTCAACGAAACTTTTCAAGATTTCATTATTTCGTTCGATTGGAAATAAGTGTTAACTGAAATAATGCTTCAATTAAACCAGAGTACGAGAAATATTGTCCAGTGCGAATATATTGTCAGTGGCGTGGTTATATATCATGTGTACATAGGTTATATATACGAATAAATAGAACAAAAATACACGCAACTGTTAGAATGATATTAGAAACTTTAATTGAATAAATGTTTTCTAATTTATTTCTTGTGTCGTCATTATTTTTAATCATCCCTATATTTTGCTTGATATTCAGTTTGGCTCTGCCCTCTCCGATCCTTGTTTTCACCCGCTCAGTTTGCAGCGGATCGATTCATATTATTAATTTGTTCCCTAATATGTGTTCTATGATTTTCTACTCCTTCATGATGATTGTGGTAACATGATTCGAGAGGTTTCTAACCATGATCTTGAATTGCACATTTTGTAAATCAGATTTTTAAAAAAAAATCTGGTCTTGGTATAGTGTGTAGTTATCTAGAGTCGCGGTAGTGACTCAAAGACAAGTACATGTATGACGTCGCTGCCAGAGACTCTTTACAGGAGCCATCGCTTTTCTACTTGTTTCGAAAATTTCTTTCTTCAATGAAATAATAATCACAGAATTTCAAAGGATATTTCAACTTGACGTATTTTTTATTTATTTTTTTCTATCGATTGCGACCTCTTGTAACTCTGTAGCTTAACGCATTCGAAAGATATTAATTATTATTTTTTTAATTTCATCAGAAAATTGTGCATTTTTTCGCACACATTTTTGATGTTTATTTGTTTCAAGAACTAGGGATATCTGGTTCCAAACATATTTTGTATACCTATATATTTCCGTGTCTGACATTTCTATTATGTGCATGAAATAATGAGGTTGGAACGCCGTCAGTGTCCAAGTTGACCTAACATCGTGACCATGGATGACACCTATATATTAGGGTGTGTCGTTTTAGGGCAACATTTTTTTTTTTCAATTGTCACTTCAAAAGTGTTTAGATTATACTCAAAAATAAAGCCTCGCGCAAGGAGACTGTTGTCAGAAAATATTTAGAGGTCCCTCATCGACCTTGAAGTATGCACATTTGATTAACATTGAAAATTTGTTCATTTTTATTGTTTTAAGTCCTCTTCAGCCTGATTCCATTTCACGGCTTTTTCTTCATAGTATTTTGAAGAGTATTGATTGCTCTACAAAAAAAGTCTCTTGATCGAACTCTTTAAAACCAACCGTTTTCGAGTAATTAATTATCAAACCAGATTTTGTATAAAAAAAGCTTATATAACGAATATGGAGGAAATTCAATTCACGACGATTTTTTTTTCGAAAAATTCAGTTGTCTCGAAAATTATTTAACAAGACTAGATGCTATATCTCAAAGCCTAGTTTTTCGCTCAGAACATTCATTAAAAGAAATCATACACAGTCAAAGGAGATCAATGCATGAAGAAGCAAAAACGACAAGTATGTAAAAATTACTTGTTTTGGTACACCTGTTTTCGCCGTTGTTCCCTCATGCGACGCATCTGTGAAGAATGATGTGTTGCAGCAGTGTCGTTTAGCGGTCGTCAGTAGAGAAATTGTCCGTTAGACCCTCGTGAATTGGCGTTGCAGTCGCTCAACAATAAGCGTTGCAGTCGACGGACGATTTATCTACTGATTATCACCAGACGGCGCTGTTGCACCACGTCTTCTATCAGAGATGTGTCACATGAAGGCGCAACGAAGAAAACAGATGTACCAAAACAATTAACTCTTACACGCTTGGCGTCTTTTCTTCTTTGTGTATTGATTTCTTCTATTTTGTACGTATTTTGTACTGGAGTTCAAAAAAATATCAAAGCGCGTGAAGATAAAATGGAAAAAAAATCGAAGAGAAAGTTCTTTTTCTTAATCGGGTTTGAATCTAAGAAGGTCAGTGAAGACAGGCTACCAAGTTATCGGGAGGTTCTAAGCGTATTTATGTTCAAACACACTACGCAACATAATACGATACACCAAAGTGCCAAATTTGCTGCAAACGAACTAAATCGTATCTGGGGTAGATTTCGTATTCCAGTTCGCCAAACAGCCCATATCATATTTTCATTGAAGAAGCTCTACGAGAGATATAATAAGCTTAAAAAAAATATGAAAAGAAAAAAGTCCGTCCAACAAAAACAACACGAAGCGGAATTTTCTCACAAACTAGATTGGTTGTTCGATATCGCTCGTCACGACGCTCTTGAAAATCTTAATGAAGTCCAAAAAGAATTTTTGTCTACAAGTCGAGATGGAAAAGTTCGTAATGGCCAACCAGAAAATTCAATGGAAGTAGACGGAGCCAAAACTTCTTCTGCGGCGAACGACATTGGTATGGAAATGTTCATTTTAAGAAACTAATTTGTCGTATATCATTTCTTTTAATTGATGTTTCTTTTTATATACCTCGTAGATTTAAATCAAAAGTTGTCACAATGCTCAGTATCTGAACAAAGTAGTCAAGCCTCTGGTTCAAGTGAATTGCAGCGTGGTGTATCAGACTTTGCAGATGAAATACCACAGCCAGCAGTTAAAAAAATCAAAATTATGACTGCAGGTCTAGCAGCTGCATTAGATCGAACAGGAACCTCCAGTAGAAGTGCAATGCACATACTTTCTGAGGTTATTTCCTCATTTGCAGTGAATGTTGAGGATGTGAATTTAAGTACGAGTTTGATTCACAAAAGTCGAACCAAATTCAGAAAACAGGAAGCAATGCGAGCGAAAGAAACTTTCCAAAAAATGGATAGCTCTTTAACAGTTCATTGGGACGGAAAGTTGCTCCCTGCTATCAATGGATCGAAATTTGAGGTTCTACCGGTTATCGTAACAGGACTCAACTCTGAAGAATTACTTGGAGTACCGAAACTTGAGAAGGCTACTGCGCTAAATCAAGCTAACGCTATCATCAAAATATTGACTGAATGGCGTTTGACGGACCGTATAAAAGCATTGTGTTTTGACACAACCAGTGTGAATACCGGTAAAGAGTGAAAATTTGTTATTTCAATGAAGACTTCAGATGTTTTTTCAATGATTGGAATCATTTTATTTCTTCTACGATCACTCCTCAATACGGGCACTCCCGATTTTTTTTATACGATCGTAAAAATTGTAAAAACTGTAAAGGTCCTTTCTAATCACCTATATCGTTTTTTCTTTTCAATCTTTCATGAATGGAAAAATCATCAATATACTCTTAATAGATAGCAGTAAAAATATAATGGATATTCATTTCTTATTTAATCTATATAATAATCACATGGAATGTCAAGTACAGAAATTTTTTCTTCTATAACATTCGGTCAATATTTTTTACATTGATGATATTTATCGGGAAAAATCAGCACTGAAACCGTGAACTATGTTCGAACTAGATTGAAAAATTGCACCATTCAAAACTGTTACTTTTATTACGGTTGACTGTTATTTTTCAAACAATTTTTTGTTAAAGGAATTCGAAATGGTACTTGCAAAATTTTAGAAGAAAAATTGCAAAAAAATCTGCTATATTTACCTTGTCGCCATCACATTTACGAATTGATCCTCCGAAGTGTGTTCGTTGTTGTTTGGCCAAATACGAACAGTCCAGATGTTCCAATTTTTAAAAGATTTAAAGAAAATTGGCAAACACTGGACTTGAGTACATTTGACGTTGGTATACACGATGAAGAAATTCGAGAAATCATTAATGATAAAGAGAATGAAATTGTTGATTTCATCGATGATCAATTTCAGGTATTTATGCTTTGTATTAAATAACATTCAGTCTGTCATCATAGGATCGGAGTTATAGTTAAGCGCATTTTTTTTCGTCGAATTGACTCATATTACAGATTAGTAATCTTTACCCTTTAGCTGCATCATCCACGAGATGATTATAAAGAATTCCTCGAATTGGCGTATATCTTTATGGGACGAATACCACCAAAAGGAATAAAATTCAAGGCTCCTGGGGCTATGCACCATGCGAGATGGCTTTCTAAGGCCATTTACTGTTTGAAAATCTTCGCCTTCAACAAACAGTTCCACATGAAGAAATCGGAAATGACCGGCTTACGAGACATTTGCCTTTTTATCATCTTATTTTATGTAAAATCATGGTTTAATGCTCCGTATGCGATAAAAGCACCCCTTCAAGATTTAGAATTGCTCCAAAGCTTTATTAAATTCAAAACAGTCAACGAGAAAATTTCCACAACTGCTAGCTCAAAATTATCCTGCCATTTATGGTATCTAAGTGAAGAGCTATCAGCCTTGGCACTTTTTAACGATAACGTGTCTCGTAAGGATAAATTGGCAATGGTGGATTCAATAAAAAACAAACCCAGTTCGTCGACCAATTTAAAACGTTGTGAAGTTAGAAAGGATGATCTACAATCAATGCTAACGAAAAATTTAAGCGATTTCGTCACACGCAAATCAGTGGAAATATTTCATGCATTTGAATTATCGTTTCAATTCATCGTTGAAGATCCAGAAAAATGGAAATTCAATCCCGAATACCAAAACTGTGTTGAGGTTTTTAAAAGTTTGAAAGTAGTGAATGACACTGCTGAACGGGCAGTAGCCTTAGCTACAAAATTTAACGGTCGTTTAACGTATGATGAACAACAACGTGAATATCTGCTGTTGATGGTTAAAAACCATCAAAAAAAATATCTGACAAATGTGTCAAAGAAAACATTTGTTGACTCGAAGTAAATATACATTCCATGATGGAAATCGAAACAATAAATTAGGCCTCATAATTTGTTATTCACCTTGAGCTTCAAATTGAGGTTTTTTTATTAAAAATTTGGTTTGATCATTAATTACTCGAAAACGGTTGGTTTTAAAGAGTTCGATCAAGAGACTTCTTTTATAGAACAATCAATTTTCTACAAAATACTATAAGGAAAAAGCCGCGAAATGGAATCCGGCTGGAGAGGACTTGAAACAATGAAAATGAACGAATTTTCAATGTTAATCAAATGTGTAAACTTCAGGGTCGATGAGGGACCTCTAAATATTTTCTGACAACAGTCTCCTTGAGCGAGACTTTATTTTTGAACATAATCTAAACACTTTTGAAGTGACAGTTGAAAAAAAAAAATGTTGCCCTAAAACGACACACCCTACTATATATATTGTGATCGTGATCGTGATGTGAAAGCTCACTGATTTTAGTGCGCAGTAACTGTGTTAGTGGTATTTTAATTCAATAATCATTTAGTAATCATACATTTATTATATACTAAAGATATCATGAGCATGATATTGTGTTAGTGGTGTTTTGAACTCAAATTCGAATTCTATTTTTTTGAGAAGTGCTGGTGAGAATGCGGATGTGAAATTGTACTTAGGTCGACGGCTCCATGGTTTTCGATGTCTAGGACGACGGATCCATGGTTTTCGATGTCTAGGTCGACGGCTTCATGGTTTTCGATGTCTAGGTATATTTCTCCATAGTTTTCGATGTCCAAGCATATTGCTCCATGGTTTTCGATGTCTAGGTATACTTCTCCATGGTTTTCGAAGTCCAGGCATATTGTTCCATAGTTTTCGATGTCTAGGTATATTTCTCCATGGTTTTTGATGTCTCGGTATATTTCTCCATGGTTCTCCATGTCTAGGTCGACGGGTTCATTGTTTCCGATGTCTAGGTAGACGGCTTCATGGTTTTCGATGTCTAGGTATATTTCTCCATGGTCTTCGATATCTAGGCATATTTCTCCATGGTTTCCGATGTCTAGGTCGACGGGTCCATGGTTTCCGATGTCTATGTCGACGGCTTCATGGTTTTCGATGTCTAGGTATATTTCTCCATGGTTTTTGATGTCTCGGTATATTTCTCCATGGTTCTCCATGTCTAGGTTGACGGGTTCATGGTTTCCGATGTCTAAGTAGACGGCTTCATGGTTTTCGATGTCTAGGTATATTTCTCCATGGTTTTCGATATCTAGGCATATTTCTCCATGGTTTCCGATGTCTAGGTCGACGGGTCCATAGTTTCCGATGTCTATGTCGACGGCTTCATGGTTTTCGATATCAAGGCATATTTCTCCATGGTTTCCGATGTCTAGGTCGACGGGTCCATGGTTTCCGATGTCTATGTCGACGGCTTCATGGTTTTCGATGTCTAGGTATATTTCTCCATGGTTTTTGATGTCTCGGTATATTTCTCCATGGTTCTCCATGTCTAGGTTGACGGGTTCATGGTTTCCGATGTCTAAGTAGACGGCTTCATGGTTTTCGATGTCTAGGTATATTTCTCCATGGTTTTCGATATCTAGGCATATTTCTCCATGGTTTCCGATGTCTAGGTCGACGGGTCCATAGTTTCCGATGTCTATGTCGACGGCTTCATGGTTTTCGATATCAAGGCATATTTCTCCATGGTTTCCGATGTCTAGGTCGACGGGTCCATGGTTTCCGATCTCTATGTCGACGGCTTCATGGGTTTCGATGTCTAGGTATATTTCTCCATGGTTTTTGATGTCTCGGTATATTTCTCCATGGTTTTCCATGTCTAGGTCGACGGGTCCATGGTTTCCGATGTCTAGGTAGACGGCTTCATGGTTTTCGATGTCTAGGTATATTTCTCCATGGTTTTCGATATCTAGGCATATTTCTAAATGGTTTCCGATGTCTATGTCGACGGCTTCATGGTTTTCGATGTCTCGGTATATTTCTCCATGGTTTTTGATGTCTCGGTATATTTCTCCATGGTTTTCGATGTCTAGGTATATTTCTCCATGGTTTTCGACGTCTAAGTATATTTCTCCATGGTTTTTGATGTCTAGGTATATTTCTCCATGGTTTTCGATGTCTAGGTATATTTCTCCATGGTTTTCAATGTCTAGGTCGACGGATTCATGGTTTTCCAGGTCTAGGTCCGTGGCTCCATTGTTTTCGATGTCAAAGCAGATATCAGCCCCAATAATTTTTTTGCCACGAATTTTGATAGTTATTATTCATTCTCCGAAAATTAGAATCACAAAGAACACTATTGTTATTTTCTTGAAAAAGTAGTAATTGGACAGGGGGTATTCCAAAATGCTTGAGAATTTGGAAGTTACCGTTAGTCGATTTTCAATTGATTGAACAGTTTAAATTTGTGGAAATGAAATGATCAATTATGGAAATTATTGGCAACTAATGAAAAATGTATTGCCAATTGACGGAAATTTTCCAATTGATGGAGAATGTTTTGCCAAATGCCGTAAATTTGTCCATTAAATAAAAAGTTTTTGGTCAATCGATGAAGACCAGATCGTTCTTCGTCAATTCGCCCACAATGTTGTTAAATGATTATATATTTATCGATAATGAGCGATACAATTTAGACATGGAATACGATAGATTGATGGAGATCGGGGGTTTTTGGGGCTGCTGAGCGCAATTCCAGTATCAGATTTCCTAGATTTCGAAAATTCAAAATGGCGGATCTTATATTCCAAACCACTTTTTGAAAAATTGATCCAACTGGCCTGAAACTTGTTATTCAGAGGTGTCGCTGAACATGAATCTGCCGCCGACTTTTCAAAATTTCAAAAATTCGAAGTGATGAATCTGATATTTCGAATGATTTCTTGAACAACAATGCAATTGGCCCGAAACTTGTTACTGAAAGGTTTCCGGGATCGCTGAGCAGAAATCTGATGTTAAAATTTCAACAATTTAAAGTGTCAAATATAGGGGAACATGGGGCAAATTGAACACACGGGGCAAAACGAACACCGTGTTCGTTTTGCCCCGTGATCGCGAAATCCGGGGCAAAACGAACACGACTCGAAGCGAAAAGTTTAATATTAAAATTTCCTGTTTTTTTTTTCTTTTCGAAACCACAATGGGCACAGGGCACAGGCAAAATTTTCTGAACTACGAAAAATTCTTTAATTCTTGAATTCCCTTATTTTTTAAATGAAATGATGAACAATGTAAGAAACAAAGAAAATTGAATTCATTGGAATTGTTTTCTACAGAAATCGCAATGATACAATTCATCCGTCTCCGGATGAAATATAATCCACGGTGAAAAAAATTGAATTCATCCCAACGTCTTTATTGCGAAAAAACTAATTTTTTGATTTTTCATGCCTCCCAGAGGCTGAGTTCGTTTTGCCCCACATTTTTTTTTTACGAGATTCGAGAAAGAGGGAACGGGAAAACTGATTTAGAACATAAACATAGTTGAATCATGATTTATATATTGGTGCAGTGAATTTGGAGTTAATTTTTTTCATGTTATAAGAAATTGGTGAAAAAATCCGCGACTTTAACCCATTTATTCGTCTCGGACATGAAATAAATGGGCCCGAGGAGGTCCCATTTCTTTTCTCACATAGCAGAGCTCGTCTTACGCGCGGACGCCGTCGCTTCCAACGCGTTGATTGTGAAAAATGCAATTTTCGGATTTTTTATGCCTCTCTGAGGCTGAGCTCGTTTTGCCCCACAAATCGTTTTTCACGAAATCCGACCTACAGGGAACGGGAATCTGTTTCAAAACCTAAAGATAGTTGAAATATCGTTTATACCCTGGCGCAGTGAACTCCAAGTTCATGTTTCACATGTCACCAAAAAATGGGTTTAGAAGCGATCTGCGACTTAACCCCATTTTTTCCTCTCGTGCATCCAATAAATGGGCTCGAGGGGGTCCTATTTCTTTTTTCGTATGCCAGAGCTTGCATTACATCCGGGAGCAGTCATTTCCAACGGCTGTATTGCGAGAAATATATTTTTATAATTTTTTTTGCTTCGCAGAGGCCGAGTTCGTTTTGCCCCGAAATTTTTTCTTTTCGAAATTTGAAAAATTAGCGATGGTAGTCAGTTTTGGGACTCAAATACAAGTGAAAGACCGTGTGCTCATTAATGAATTTGTCTTAGTTTCTTAAAAGTTCAATTTGCCCCATGTTCCCCTAATATCTTGAAGGACTTTCTTAAAATCAATCCCATTAACCTGAAATTATTTCTCGAGAGTTTTTGTGACTGCTGAGCACAATTCCGATGTCAGATTTTCATAATTTCGAAAATCAGAAGAGTCGACCTAGCCATCGAAAGCTATAGAGCTGTCGACCTGTCAATATCGAAAACCATGGATCCGTCGAACTAGACATCGGAAACCATGGATCCGTCGACCTAGACATCGGAAACCATGGACCCGTCGACCTAGACATCGAAAACCATGGAGGAATATGCCTTGACATCGAAAACCATGGATAAATATTCCTCGACATAGAAAACCATGAAGAAGTATACCTAGATATCGAAAACCATGTTGCAATATGCCTGGACATCCAAAACCATGGAGTAATATACCTAGACATCGAAAACCATAGAGGAATATGCCTTGACATCGAAAACCATGGAGAAGTATACCTAGACACCGAAAACCATGGAGCAATATGCCTGGACATCGAAAACCATGGAACCGTCGACCTAGACATCGGAAACCATGGAGAAAAATAACTAGACATCAAAAATCATGGAGCCGGTAGACCTAAGCGTCGAAGATCTTCACGGACGTATCGCATACTATGTATGCGTAAACCAGACAATGTATGATCTACCAATTGGTTAAAAATGTCTCTAGAATTGAATTTTATATGATCAATTGACAGAATATTTTGGATCAATTGAAAAATTATCGTCAATTGGCAATATCACCTTTATTAATTAGAAATTGGTTGGTCAATTGGTAATATCTCCTCCATCAATTGGAAATTGGTTGGTCAATTGACAATATCTTCTCCATCAATTGGAAATTTTTTGTCAATTGGTAATATCTCCTTCATCAATTAGAAATTGGTTTTTCAATTGACAATGTAATTTGAAATAACGACTGATTTTAATTTTTAATCAACTGATAATAATTATTTTCCCAATGTGCATTTTTGATCAATGTAAAAATTAAAAATGAAAAAATTTTTTTTTGACGATCTCTGGATGATACTAAGGTCGAGAAAAGAAGTTGGCCGAGAAACGCCAAAAATAGTTATGTGTTTTTCTTAGAACAAATTGCGAAATAAATCAACGATAACAGATCACATCTATATATTGTCGTAATATAAAGAAGAGATGAACCGGTCTTCACTATTATGATTTCGATTTTTTAATATCTTGTTAAATTTCAAGTTCACGGTGCACAAAAAGTCGGCAAATAAACATGAAATACAGCATGAATGCTGTGAAAAACTGAAGACAAGTACATTTATGTCCCCTGGACAGCCCCCGTCAAATATTAATTCATTACAACGTATGAAAAACTATGATCAAAAAAAATTCAACACCTATAAAAAACTACAAGCTCGTCATAGCAGCTCAAGAAAACATGATTGAACCCTCAAAAAATAAAATCATACATTGTTTCTTGAAATTGAAAAAGGAAATTGAAAATTGTCCGAGTAAAAGTCTGCTTCTAAAAAAACTATCCAAAAACCAAACTCATCATACACTTTATGAAAAACCTTCTTCGTTATCATTCAAAAGAATATCGAACCTCGTAAAAACACGCTTCCTTCCAAATAATTATTACAAAATAATTCACAAAAATGACGTCTCAAATGACCATCTCAAATGCATTAATGAATAACCTCGAACCTGTGATATGGAAATACGTAATCTCAAGACGTTCCGCTCAAAGGAACTGAATGTTGTCAAATAAGTGCAAAAGTGAAAAGTACATTGCATTGAGAACCGAAAAAATACAAATGTAGTATATTTAAAGAAGATTAAAAAATACAAATAATCAAATGATAAACAAAAGAAAAACAAAAACACAAAAAAATCGCAAACACAAAAAGTTATAACAAAAAATTACGAAGATTTTAACTTACTGAATAGTCAACTAAATTATTGAATTTTAGCCGTTGTGAAATCATGTTCTAATGGGCTTTGAGAATACTCGTCTGCCTCAGAACGTTTTAGCTAAATTACTAAAAGATCGACAACCATAAAAGTTACAAAATCTTGCTTTTAAGCAATTATATAGAAGAACAATGCCACCCATTTTTTTTATAACCAGCACATATAAAACTGTGGGTAATTTCGAGTTGAGAATACTCTTCCAGCCCAAGGAGTCCTGACTGAGTTACTATTCGACAGTAGAAACTTATAAGGAAACCGAAATCTTCCTGCCCATGACTTTTTGAGAAAATGGCTAATCCAAAATATCATATCAAAGGTGAAGTCATTTTTCACTTTATGATAGTAGAGATTTATAAGAAAATCGATTCTTCTTCGACTTTCAGGATCCCCTGGTATGATTCACTACATATTCGACGTCGATTGGATCGGTACAAGTTATTTTTAAATACGTGTTAAAAGTACTTGTCCGGCCCATCACTTTCTATTCAAATTGCTCATTCATAAAAAAATCAAAAACGAAGCTAATCCATATGTTAATATCATGGAACAAAAAAATCATATTTCTTTGAATGACGCAATTAAAAAATAAATAATTAATATCTCTTCAACGCGTCAACCTACAGAGTTCGATGAGGTCGCAATCGAAAGAAAAAAAATAATAAAAAATATGTCAACGTATAATATTCTCCGAAATGATATAGTTAATTAAATATTGAAGAAACAAATTTTGAAAATTTTCGAAAACAATTGGAAACGCTATCGCTCCGGTAAAGAGTCTCTGGCAGCAACTCGTCATATCTTATAAATGTACTTGTCTCAGAGTCGCTGCCGCGACTCTAGAAAAGTGATTGCGATCGTAGCCCCGTGGATCAACGGTGCAAGATTTGCAAATTTCGTTTAAATAAATAAAACATTATTGGAAATAGCAGTGGATATAATCAATTTTATTTTTTTCATAAAAGAAGTTTCAATAAGTTTCGAGCCCAATTCACGACAATAATATCTATAATAAATAAAACCTCAAAAGTGGATTAATTGATCTCATACAGTGTACTGAGAGTGAGTAAAATTTAATGTTGAGAAGTGAAAAGGTGAATAATGTGTGTCGTGAAAATTAAGAATTATCTGTTCTACTTCGATATCGTAATATATACATAGATAGCAAATTTGCGAGATTTCGCGTCATGTTGACGTTTGAGGTTATGACCGCCGGAGTGCTGTTGCGTGCAGAGTGTAGAAAAATAAAAGTGGTTATTGAAAAGTGGAAGGAATCGATATTATTAATGACGTGACTAATTAGTGTTGAATAATAATAATAATAACAATGAGAAAAAAAACGTTCGTTCATTATAACCTCTAAAACATTCTTTCCAAACCGAAATTCTATGTTGTGTAATTACATTAAAGAAAGATGTGGATGGTTGTGTGTAAACGAATTTAAATAAATTTTAAAAAACTTTGGTCAAGTAATTCAATGTATTGTTGTCATAATTTCTTTCATTTAGTTTGGCTGTGTTCACCGGTCCCTTTTTTCCACCTCCTTAGCTTACAGTGTATTGTCATACCAATTTCTATTTGTTCTCCAGACAATACGAGAGATATTCGTATTTCTATTTTTTTATATTAATTTCAACAAGATAATTTGAAATATTTATAACAAAAAGCCTTCATGATTGCTTGTTCATACACCCAAGTTTTGAAAAATCTTTGGGCCATGTAAATGTATAGATATATTCACTTGAGTTGTTACATGATAAATTTGGAAATTTATTTCAATAAGTCATTGGGTGCTTAATTTTCATGATATCAAAATTTGTATCTTCGAAATGCAATGAACACCTCTAAAGTTCGACAAAGTGATGAAGCGACATGTATATTGAATATTTCCAGACCATGTTTGCGATTGGCATTGTGGGTTGAAAAATTCATGTCTGTAAGTCTACACCTGATCATTTTTGGATGTGATCAAATATTTTGTCCGCGGATAACCATGGAGACATACAAAATTACAGCATTTTGCTTGCTTCAACATGCATCGTATCTGTCACTTTTTTTTTGAATGTGTCATAATAAGTTTCAAAAATGTGGTTCATGTAATTTTGAAGTGTTTTTCCCTATAGCACCAAAGTCTGTATAACTGGTATGTAACAAGTACCTATGAACTTTGATATTTCTGTGAAATAGCAGGTATGCCAATCTTTTAACTTTTTGGTTCCGACTGGAATATATTAACAAAAATATTCATTACTAAAGTCTTCACCTACTTATTTCTGAATAGATCTGAAATTACTGTCTTCAGAAACTAATGCACAGATACATGAAACAATTTTGATTTGTGTTCTCTTTCAATTGCGCTGTCTTTTTTCTTTTTAACTATGGCTCTGCTCTTGCCGATCCTTGTTTTGACTCCATCGGTTTGCAGCGGATCGATGCATATTATTAATTGGTTGCCTAATATGTGTGTCCTAGGATTTTCTACTATTTCTTCATGCTGATTGTGGTAACGTGATTCAAGAGGTTTCCAATTATGATCATCAATCGCACATTTTGTACAACAGATTCTCAAAACAGTTTCTGGTCATGATATAAGTGTAGTTATTCTTTTTCCACCTGGTCTGTCGAGTAATAAATTTTGAAACTTGTTCCAAAAAGTCTTTGGATGCTTTTTTTTGCTGATAACATGAAAAGTTGAATCTTCGGAATGCGGTAGGCAAACACAAATATTGACAACAATACTTATGAAATAACGTGTATGTTGAGTATTCCTATTCTGCAAACTGCAAATGTGGAATTATTGGTGAAAACATTCATTACGATAAGTGTACAGTTGCTCAGTTTTCGATGCGATTAAGTATAATACCTGCCAACATCATGGAAACCTACAGAATTTCTGAATGTTATGTGCGCTATGTCATTTCAATGTAACATCATGACTTCTAACAACTTTCCACTCTAATACTATAGATTTGGATCATTGAAATACAGCAAAAATCTGCAAACTATAAAATTTATATACTGTGCCATTCATTTTATTTTTTGACTCGCACCGTAACATAAATATGAAGTGAAAAATTCATTACAAAAGTCTTCAGTTGCTCATTTATGGATGGATTTGAAATTGCTGTCTTCCAAACTCATTACGCAGATACATTGAATTGCAGCAGATACCTGCGAATTTGGAAATTTCTGTGGATAAGTATATGTGCTAAGTATCACCCCCTATCTTTATGGTAATATGTAATGGAACTTTGTTCAGCAAGTTTTAAAGTATTTCTTTTCAAATAGTATTAAAGTTTGTATTACTGCGGTATGAAGCGAATACCTTCAAACTTTGATATTTTTGTGTCGCAGCATGTGTGCCAATTATTTAAATTTTTTACTCGAACCGTAACATGTAATTTCAAAAATTCATCACAAAAGTTTTCAGCTTTAATAATTATCTTAATTTTCCTTTTTCTAAATTCTATGCTAAATTTCTGAATTTCTTAATTTATTTTTAAATTATCCTGAAATGAAATTGTTTTCCTCCACAAGCAATGCAGGTACCTTAAACGTCTTTGAATTCCGTTGCTCTGTTGAATCAAGTACGCTCAGTTTTTTTTACTTCTTTGAATTCTGACATAATAAATGTTTCCGGGTGCCTTTTTTCTGCAACTATCAAACTGTAGATAATTGGATCTCCGCGGCCACTTGCAAACTTTGGAAATATATTTCATCGGGGGCATATTTTGGATGACACGAAAATGTCTAGATTCAGAATGCAAAAACGACATTTAAAAATGGCCAATTCTGTTGTATTCGTTGTGTCTTGAATTTGATCTATCTTTTCTCTTTTCCTTTCTTTTCACTAACGTTATAAGCCGGAAATCATATCTCAGCCCGCAACACGCATTGCTACATGCTCTTGAGTTTCCAATGGACAAAACATATTAGAAGACAAGGAGAAAAATCACCAAAGTCCAAGAACAAACCTCTATCGAAATATTTCCAGTACAATTTTGACGAAATTTAGGTCTTTTTTAGTGGAACCCAACGTTATAAGCCGAAAATCATATCCCGGCCTCCAACCCGATTTCGACCGTGCTCTTGTGTTCCTGATTGACAAAGCATATTAGAGTACAAGGACAAAAATCGCCAAAGTCCAAGAACAGACCTGTGACGAAATATTTCCAGTTCAATTTTTACGAAAAATAGGTCTTTTTTCGTGGAAACCTACGCTATAAACCGAAATTCATATCCCGGCCTCCAACCCGCTTGCGGCCGTGCTCTTGGGTTCCAAATTGACAAAGCATATTAGAGTACAAGGACAAAAATCGCCAAAGTCCAAGAACAGACCTGTGACGAAATATTTCCAGTTCAATTTTTACGAAAAATAGGTCTTTTTTCGTGGAAACCTACGCTATAAACCGAAATTCATATCCCGGCCTCCAACCCGCTTGCGGCCGTGCTCTTGGGTTCCAAATTGACAAAGCATATTAGAGTACAAGGACAAAAATCGCCAAAGTCCAAGAACAGACCTGTGACGAAATATTTCCAGTTCAATTTTTACGAAAAATAGGTCTTTTTTCGTGGAAACCTACGCTATAAACCGAAATTCATATCCCGGCCTCCAACCCGCTTGCGGCCGTGCTCTTGGGTTCCAAATTGACAAAACATATTAGAGTACAAGGGAAAAAATCGCCGAAGTCCGAGGACAGACCTGTAACGAAATATGTCCAGTACAATTTTGACGAAAAATAGGTTTTTTTCGTGAAAACCAACGTTATAAGACGAAAATCATAAATAATTCATAGAAATTTAAACTAAAATCCCATAGTCAACTGAACATAAATAAGGAACTTTAGAGAAAAAAGACGTGATATCAAACCATAAACTTCCCCTAGGAAAAAAAAGGTTGGGACAAGTACATTGATGGTCCCTCGTTTGCTGATAATTCCATCCATGAAAAAAACTTTAAAACAAAATTTAAAAAAAAAATGGGCAAAAAAATTATTTTATAAAAAAAATACAGAACAATTCGAAAAAAATTTCACAAATCTTGAAAAAGCATTATCTTTAAAAAAAACTAAACTGTACCTATTTTTTAAAGTGTTAAAAGAATCAAATAACAAGTAAAAAATAAAAACCAAAAAATCGCGCTTGAAATCATTTTGGAAACCGATGCCTCATTCTTCTTATTTGATTCGAAGGGCTAAATCAATTTAAAAAAATTCCATCTAATTTACGTACAGCATTAAAATTTATTATATCAATTCGAGGCCAAGTATTTTCTAATAAATTGAAAAAAGTTACCATTTGAGTTACGTGCAGCACTAAAATTTATGATATCAATCGAAGGACAAGTAATTTATGAGTAACTCCAAATTTCAACATTATGGAATCGTTTTAAGAAGCTTTTAAATCCAAAAAAATCACATGCAAGCTAGCCATTTCTTACTCTATGGTGGCAGAGACAATCGATTTTTTTCAGACTTTCAGGAGCTACTGATATTATTCACAATATTCGACGTCGATTGGATCGATAGAAATTATGTTTAAATATGAGTTAAAAGTACTTGTCCGGCCCATCACTTTTCATTTAAATCAAATAAAAATCAATCATAAAAAAACGAAACTGTACGGGAGAATCCGGTTAAAAATTTATTGAAATGCGATTTAGGTTAGTTATGCCGAATGAAATTCGTTCGCTGGAAGAAGTCAATGTACTTGTCCCAACCTTTTTTTTCCTAGGGGTGGAATTATTATAAAAAAAATTCATTCCGATAAGTCTACTGTTGCTCAGTTTTGGATGCTATCAAATATGATGCCTACCAACATCCCCAGAAACTTACAGAATTGCTGAATGCAATGTGCGCTATGTCATTTTAATGTAACATCATGACTTTTGACAACTTTTCATTATAATGCTGTAGATTCGGATCATTAAAATACTGCAAAAATCTGCAAACTATACAATTTAAATACTGTGCCATTCATTTTACATTTTGACTCTAACTGTAACATCTAGATGAAGTAAAAAATTGATTATAAAAGTCTTCAGTTGCTCATTTATGGATAGATTTGAAATTGCTGTCTTCGAAACTCATTGCGCAGATACATTGAACCGCAGCAGATACCTGCGAACTCTGAAATTTCTGTGGATAAATATATATGCGACGGATCACCCCTTATCATTGATTATGGTAATATGTAATGGAACTTAATTCGGCAAGTATTTAAGTGTTCCTTTTCAAATAGTATTGAAGTTTGTATGACTGATATACAGCGAATACTTCCAAACTTTGATATTTCTGTGTTGCAGCATGTGTGCCAATCATTCAAATCATTTCCTCCAACCGTATCATGTAATCTAGAAAATTCATCACAAAAGTCTTCCGCATTTCTAGATACTTCAATTTTCCTTTTTCTACTCCATTGTGAGTTTTCGAATTTCTAAATTATCTAATTGTCCTGAAATGGTTTTTCTCCAAAACTAATGCAGGTACCTTAAACGTCTTTGAATTCTGTTGCTTTGTTGAATTAAGTTCGCTTAGTTTTTTTTGCTGCTTTGAGTTCTGGCATAATAAATGTTAGAAGTTTTCGGGTACTTTTTTTCAGCAACTATCAAACTGTGGATAATTAGAACTCAGCGGCCACTTACAAACTTTGGAAATATATTTCATTGAGGGCACGTTTTGGATGAAATGAAATCTCTAGATTCAGAATGCAAAAGCGACATTTTAAGTGGGCAAATCTGTTGGATTTTTCGTGTCTTGAATTTGATCTATCTTTCATTTGAATTTTGAAGAAAAGGGATAAATAAAATCTGTTCTATTAAGGAAATCTTTACATCAGTTCTTTCTTGGTATGAAGACTTGGAAAAAATCGCCAAAGGCCAAGGACAGACAGGTGACGAAATATTTTCAGTACAATTTTGACGAAAAATAGATCTTTTGTCGCGGAAACCAACGTTATAAGCCGAAAATCATATTACAGCCCACGAGACGCATTTCTTCACTCTCTTGGGTTCCTTTTACACAAAACATATTAGAAGATAAGGGGGAAAATCACCAACGTGGAAGAACAAACCAATGCCGAAATATTTCCAGTACAATGTTGACGAGAAATTTGTTGTTTTTCGTGGAAGCCAACGTTATAAGCCGAAAATCATATCTCGGCCCCCAACCCGCTTTCTACCATTCTCTTGGGTTCCCAATAAGCATAGCAAATTAGAGTAGAAGAAAAAAAATAGCCCAACTCCATGGACAGACCTGTGACGGAATATTCTCTGTACAATGTTGACGAGAAATTTGTTGTTATTCGTGGAAACCAACGTTATAGGCCGAAAATCATATCTCGGCCCGCAACACACTTTTCTCCATGCTCTTGGGTTCTAAATAGATGAAACATATTAGACTACAAGGAAAAAAATCGCCAAAGTCCAAAGACAGACCTGTGACGAAATATTTCCAGTACAATTTTAACGAAAAATAGATCTTATTTCGTGGAAACCAACGTTATAAGCCGAAAATCATATTATGGCCCACAACACGCGATTCTTCATGCTCTTGGATTCCCAATAGACAAAACATATTAGAAGACAAGGAGAAGAATCACCAAAGTCCAAGACCAAACCAGTGCCGAAATATTTTCAGTACAATTTTGAAGGTCTTTTACGTGGAAACCAACATTATAAACCGAAATTCATTTCACGGGCCTCATCCCGGATTCCTTCATGCTGTTGAGTTCCTAATAGGCATAACATATTAGAGTATAAGGGAAAAAATCGCTAAAGTTCAAGGGCAGACTTGTGACGAAATATTTTCACTACAATTTTTACGAAAAATTGGTCTTTTATGGTGGAAACCAACTTTATAAGCCGAACATCATACCTAGGGAAAATAAGATTGGGAAAAGTACATTGATGGTCCCTTATTTGCTGATAATTTCATGAAAAAGATTATCCCATAAAAAATGTTCGTATGAGAATGGAATCTATAAAAATGTACTAAGCAAATAATTCATAGAAATTTATACTAAAATCCTATAACCGTCATAACATAAATGAGGAACTTTTGAGAAAAAAGGCAAGATATCAAACCATAAACTTCCCCTAGGGAAAAAAAGGTTGGGACAAGTACATTGATGGTCTCTTGTTTCTGGATGACATAGAAAAAAGATATAGAACCAGGAAAAAAATTCTATAGAAATAATAAACGAAAAATTGAAAATTCAAAAAAATTCAACAAAAATAAAAAACAATCGAAAAAATTCTGTAAAGAAAAATAAAAAAATTTCAAAAAAATTCATAAATATTGAAGACATTGAAAAATGTACTATCCAAGTTACATGTAGTATAAAAATGTATGATATCAATTGGAGGCCAAGTTTTTATTGATAATTTGGAATATTTATCGAACAAATTGGAAACTTTAATGAAATTCATGATAATTATTTTCAAGAAAAAAGTTAATGAAACAAAAGTCATAACGGAAGTTACGTGCAGTACTAAAATGTATTATATAAATTCGAGGTCAAGTATTTATCAGTTATTCGAAATATAATCTCCGGCGACAAATGAGCGTTGAGAATCCTTGTCGGGCTCACAACGTTTTATCAAAATTACTAAAAAATTAATGGAAATGAAATCATTAAAAATTCACATGAAAGTCATTCGTTACTTCAACAAGGTACACACTTTAAAGAATCGATTCCCCTCCGACTTTCAGGATCCCCTGGTATTATTCACAACATTCAACTTCGATTGGAGCGGTACAAATTATGTTCAAATACGTCTTAAACGTACTTGTCCGGCCCATCACTTTTTATTCAAATTGCTCATTCGAAAACAAATCAAAAACGACGTTAATGCATGTGTTAATATTAAGGAACAGTAATTCCCGAAAAAATAATTTTCCTTCGAATCACTCTTGTCAAAATGAAACGAAAATGAAAGATGAAGTTGATTAATCTATTTATATTATATGGATTCATAATTCACAACAAAATCATTTTTCTCCAAATTCCAGGACTCCACGTGTCGTACTCGACTAGTGATATTTATCAAAATGTGTACGTGTCTATAGAAAAAAAACATTTCATGGCTGAGTAGGTTCGAAAATTTCTAGTAATGTGCCTGATTATTTCTCATTTTCATTGGTTCTTACCGAATGGTATTTTTTTCCTTGTAGTCTAATATGTTTCATCTATTTGGAACCCAAGAGCATGGAGAAAAGTGTGTTGCGGGCCGAGATATGATTTTCGGCCTATAACGTTGGTTTCCACGAAAAACAACAAATTTCTCGTCAACATTGTACAGAAAATATTCCGTCACAGGTCTGTCCATGGAGTTGGGCTATTTTTTTTTCATCTACTCTAATTTGCTATGCTTATTGGGAACGCAAGAGAATGGTAGAAAGCGGGTTGGGGGCCGAGATATGATTTTCGGCTTATAACGTTGGTTTCCACGAAAAAGGACCTATTTTTCGTCAAAATTGTACTGGAAATATTTCGGCATTGGTTTGTTCTTCCACGTTGGTGATTTTCCCCCTTATCTTCTAATATATTTTTTGTAATAGGGACCCAAGAGAGTGAAGAAATGCGTCTCGTGGGCTGTAATATGATTGTCGGCTTATAATGTTGGTTTCCGCGACAAAAGATCTATTTTTCGTCAAAATTGTACTGAAAGTATTTCGTCACCTGTCTGTCCTTGGCCTTTGGCGATTTTTTCCAAGTCTTCATACCAAGAAATAACTGATGTAAAGATTTCCTTAATAGAACAGATTTTATTTATCGCTTTTCTTCAAAATTCAAATGAAAGATAGATCAAATTCAAAACACGAAAAATCCAACAGATTTGCCCACTTTAAATGTCGCTTTTGCATTCTGAATCTAGAGATTTCATTTCATCCAAAACGTGCCCTCAATGAAATATATTTCCAAAGTTTGCAAGTGGCCGCAGAGGTATAATTATCCACAGTTTGATAGTTGCTGAAAAAAAGTACCCGAAAACTTTTAACATTTATTATGCCAGAACTCAAAGCAGCAAAAAAAACTAAGCGAACTTAATTCAACAAAGCAACAGAATTCAAAGACGTTTAAGGTACCTGCATTGGTTTTGGAGGAAAACCATTTCAGGATAATTCAGAAATTAATTTAGAAATTCGAAAACTCACAATGGGATAGAAAAAGGAAAATTGAAGTATCTAGAAAAGCGAAAGACTTTTGTGATGAATTTTCTAGATTACATGATACGGTTGGAGTAAATGATTTGAATGATTGGCACACATGCTGCAACACAGAAATATCAAAGTTTGGAAGTATTCGCTGTATATCAGTCATACAAACTTCAATACTATTTGAAAAGGAACACTTAAAAACTTGCCGAACCAAGTTCCATTACATATTACCATAATCAAAGATAAGGGGTGATCCGTCGCATATATATTTATCCACAGAAATTTCAGAGTTCGCAGGTATCTGCTGCGGTTCAATGTATCTGCGCAATGAGCTTCGAAGACAGCAATTTCAAATCTATCCATAAATGAGCGACTGAAGACTTTTATAATCAATTTTTTACTTCATATAGATGTTACAGTTAGAGTCAAAATGTAAAATGAATGGCACAGTATTTAAATTGTATAGAATGCAGATTTTTGCAGTATTTTAATGATCCGAATCTACAGCGTTATAATGAAAAGTTGTCAAAAGTCATGATGTTACATTAAAATGACATAGCGCACATTGCATTCAGCAATTCTGTAAGTTTCTGGGGATGTTGGTAGGCATCATATTTGATCGCATCCAAAACTGAGCAACAGTAGACTTATTGGAATTAATTTTTTTTATAATAATTCCATATTTGTAGTTTGCAAAGTGGAAATACTCAACATACATGTCATTTTATAAGTTTTGTTATCAAAATTTGTGTTTGCATACCGCATTCCTAAGATACGACTTTTCATATTATTAGCAAAAAAAGCATCCAAAGGCTTTCTGAAAAAGTTTCCACATTTATCACTCGACAGACCTAATGGGAAAAGAATAACTACACACTATACCAAGACCAGATTTTTTTTTGAAAATCTGATTTACAAAATGTGCAATTCAAGATCATGGTTAGAAACCTCTCGAATCATGTTACCACAATCATCATGAAGGAGTAGAAAATCATAGAACACATATTAGGGAACGAATTAATAATATGAATCGATCCGCTGCAAACTGAGCGGGTGAAAACAAGGATCGGAGAGGGCAGAGCCAATCTGAATATAAAGCAAAATATGGGGATGTTTAAAAATAATCACGACACAAGAAATAAATTAGAAAATATTTATTCAATTAAAGTTTCTAATATCATTCTAACAGTTGCGTATATTTTTGTTCTATCTATTCGTATATATAACCTATGTACACATGATATATAACCACGCCACTGACAATTTATTCGCACTGGACAATATTTCTCGTACTCTGGTTTAATTGAAGGATTATTTCAGTTAAGACTTATTTCCAATCGAACGAAATAATGAAATCTTGAAAAATTTCGTTGACATATATGCATCGCGCATTTTTTATATTCTTTTTCACACACACATCACAGACTACATTTACGCGGCCGCTTTGATACCGGTTTAATATATCACAAATAACAAAATAAATAGTAATATGCACTTCTTTAAATGACGAAAATTATTTTTTTATTGATCCCGCACGCACTTCGTAATGTCGAAACTCTGTTCATACGATCAAAAACTGACACATGGTTTGTACATATATATATGTATATCGGTCGAATTTATGACTGCTGTTACCAGCTGTGCTGCGCCGTGTGCTACGTTCTGAAGTTGACGTCAGATTTCCAATCATCAACAACTAATTTCAACAACCAATCACAACGTCTAAAAATGGATGTCGTCAGATCCAACGAATCAGAAACTCGAGAGCATCAAAGTGCCTTTGATGGTGTTTATAAATCCAGACGTATAAATTCTTGAATGTGTTGGTAACTTTTGCATAATCTTGAGCCCGTGCAAAGTTTTTTCTCAGCAATTACAACACCGATCATGCTGATTTAGGGCGGAAACGAAAGAGAATTACTCAATTGGCTTAAACTTCAATTTTCAAGTTCCTAAATGGCTCCTGAGCTTCGTAATTCAATAAAATCACATGCCAATTTTACCCCCACCACGGCGAATCGTTTTATTCAGAGAAAGTTTAGTCTCGGCGAGAGTCTCGGGCCAGCAGACGACAGGGCTGTCAATGTACTTGTCCCGAGACTCTACCGAGTCTCTTGATTCGCGGTGGTGGGGGTAAAATTGGCATGTGATTTTCTTTAATAGCGAAGCTCATGAGTTATGTACGCCTTTGAAAATTGAACTTTAAGCTAATTAAGAAGTTCTCTGTCGAATGAGCTCAAAATCAGCATTCTTGGTGGCGTATTTGCTGAGAAAAAACTTTGCACGGGCTCAAGATTATGCAAAAGTTACCGACACATCACGAGTTTGACGTATACGTTTACGCGTTTTGACGTAGTTAGTGGTAGTAGAGTTGTGCCTCTACGCATTCTGATTGGCTCAACGATGTCGGCTCCTCCAGCTGCTAGGCCGACCGCGAGTGGGGCTCAAGAGTTAGAAGGCCTAAAATAGCGAACAGGCATTCTGTATATCTATATATGCGTTATATAAAATTATGTATTATATACTAATAAAATACTTATCCTCCGATTGATGCCATAAATTGTAGTGCTGCACATAACTCAGATGGTAACTTTTTTGATTCACTTGAACTTTCTCAAGTTCCGGGTGCTTCCCGTAAGAATGAATTTCTCACGTCCTATTTGAATTTTTTTTTTCCTTTACAATATAATTACAGATTTGTATTTTTTTTAATATAATATTTTTTCATGATTTGTGAAAGCTTTTCTTAATTGTTTTGTTGAAATTATTTACAGTTGGTTTCGTAATTTTTTTTACATACCATTATGTTTTGAATTTTTTTCACTCGTCATCCGATGTACTCGTCACTTTTGCATTTATTTGACCACGTTTTGTTCCTTTGAACCAAAGGTTTTTCACGCATTACCACGATTTAACAGATTCATTTTTTTATTCATTGCGTTTGAAATGGTTTTTTTTTTATAACCTTTAGTAATGAATTGCTCATTTGAAGCAAGTTTCGAGAGAACAGATCGAACAACTTCTTATAAATCATCGTGCATTCGTGTTTTGAACTACATGAGTGCCACATAGGGTTTCACTGAGACTACTGTCCAGGTGACATCAAACATAAATGTACTTGTCTCCAATTTTTTAACAGCATTCGTGCTGTTACTTATGGTTTGATTTGACTACTTTTTGTGCACTGTGAACTTGAAAAAATTTCACAGGATATTGGAAAATCAAATTCTTCATGTTAGGGCACAATATAGAGGACATTCTGTTATTGTTAATTCATTTTTTGTTCGTACCAAGAAATGCACACTACATGTATGAGTAACATATATGTAGGGTTTATTCACTGAGACTACCGTTCAGATGTAATGATCATATTATCACCCATCAGAGTGTACTTGCGAAAAGACATTTATTGAAAAATTTTTTAATTAAAATTATTCCCTGTCTCATTGAAAGAGATATCAAAAAAAAGGAAACAAACATTTTTTAATCAAATTACGGCTAATTTATTTAAAAACTCAAAAAATTACAACGAATAATAAATTTCGATGTCGTTAAATAACGACAGGATTTCAATGACTAAGGCACTCGAATCTTTTTTCAAGATAACGCGATATTGATCGATTGGAATAATTAAATCCAACATAGGGGGTCACCCCGCATGGCGGCCGAATTTTGTAGGGTTTTTTCGCAATTTTCTTGCGGCAAAGAAAAAAAACATAGACTTTTGAAATTTAAAGGGTTTATTCAATGGTATTTCAACTCGATGGTAGAATTTTTTAACTCTGATATCTCTGGTAGATTCGGTGTAAAGCTACTCCACAGGAACCCATATGTTTCTTCATAGTCTCCACGATTCTAGGGGATCGGTTTATCTGAGATCAAAAAACCAAGGAGCGTTTGGATTAGTAAAGCAGTGGTTATCACCTAAATTAAAATTATACAGAAATATTAAACATTGAAGGATTTTTTCGTTTAGAAAAACCTTATTTCAATTTTTCAAAATGTTGCATAGCTCAATAATCCTTCAATTTCGATATTTCTGTATGATTTTAGTTCAGGCAATAGCCCACTGCTTTACAAATCAAAACGCTCCTCGGTTTTTTGATCGCAGATAAACGGGACCCCCGGGAATCGTGGACACCATGGAGAAGCATATGGGATCCTGTGGATTAATTTTACACGGAATTAACTCGAGACATCAGAGTTAAAAAATTCTATCCTAAAGTTGAAATACCAATGAATAAACTCTTTAAATTTTAAGTCTGTTTTTTTTTTCTCATCGCAAAAAATAGAGGAAACCCCAAAAAATGCGGTTGCCATGGGGGGTGACCCCCTCAAGCCGAATCAGTTTTTTTGAAAATAAAAATCGTTTTATTATGCATGCAAGTTGTTTTAGGTATTTTAATACCCACTAGGGTGGTAGTTATTTGGGATCAAATTTATTTTACCCTTTTCGCCCCCTAACTTGGTTCGAAATACATAAAAAGTAATGCTGCAATTTTGTCAGATTTGTAGAACAATGCTCAACCCTCGACCATGGGGGTTGAAGTTTTCTGTTCATAATACATGAAATTTTTCTGCGTTTGTGGTCACGATTATACTGTGGGCCTCAATACATTTGGAAAATCTTGAAATTTCCATAAATTGTTTTACAAGCATGTTGCTACACGAAAAAAATTTTCAAAACTCCTACCCTTAAAATGTTGTATAGCATCACTATAAGAACCCATTAATGCGCAAAACGACAATTTTGGACACACAATTTCAAGTACGCAGTTTTAACTAAAGAACAAAATCTGATATAGGGGGTTTTTGAGAGTGCTCTTTCAGAATCTTGCATTTATTTTGTAAAATTAAATCAAAATTTTCATTATTTATTCGTTTTTAATTGAAAAGTCAAGATTTTCTAACATTTTTTTTTTTCAAAGCGATTTCCCTTACTGTTGCTGCTCTCAAATAACCATATTATCGCCAGCAAAGATGTTTTTAAGGTCTGACGAGTCCAGAACACTGGTTATAAACACTTTTTTCTTACTCAGTTTTTGCATAATGGCGGCTTTTGCAAAACAGCATGATGAAAATCTGTATGATTTTTTTTCTCGAAAGTCTTGACATAACAAAGAAATGTTCCAGAACAAAAAGTATTGAGAATCTTCTAAAGAATACGTGTGATTTTTTTCAAAAATTTTCTAGCTATTTTTGTATTTTTCAATTACGATAAATTTTTAAAATATTTAAAAGCTTTGAAAAGATTCACATTCTTTGGATGATTCTAAACAATTTTTGTTATATAATTTTTTTTTTTTAAGTTGAAACTTTTTAAGAAGAAAATTATGAACCTATTTATTATTCGATGGAAAAAAATTTTTTTTTCAAAAAGTTTCAACTTTACAAAAAAATTATATAACAAAAATTGTTTAGAATCATCCGAAGAATGCGTGTGAATCTTTTCAGAACTTTAAAAATTTTACAAAATTAATCGAAATTGAAAAATACAAAACTAGCTAGAAAATTTTTGAAAAAAATCAGGCGTATTCTTTAGATGATTCTCAACACTTTTTGTTCTGTTACATTTCTTTGTTAAGTTGAGTCTTTCGAGAATAAAAATCACGCATGCTGTTTTGCAAAAACCGCCATCTTGGAAAAACTGAATGAGAAAAAAGTATTTATACATACTTTTATAATACTGGTTACAACCAATGTTCCGGAAAGGTCAGACATTGAAAACACTTTTGCTGGCCTTAATATGGTTATTTGAGTGCAGCAACAGTAACGGAAATCGATTTGAGGGAAAAAAACGTTCAAAATTTTTGACTTTCCAATTCAAAACGCAAAAATAATGAAGATTTTGATTTAATTTTAAAAAATAAACGCCAGGTTCTGAAAGAGCACCCTCAAAAACCCCCTATATCAGATTTTGGAGAATTTTTCTTTTGTTTTTCCGTCAAAACTGCGTACTTGAAATTGTGTGTCCAAAAATATCGTTCTGCGCATTAATGGGTTAGTATGATGATGCTATACAACATTTTAAGGATAGGAGCTTTGAAAATTTTTTCCATGTAGCAACATGCTTGTAAAATAATTTCTGAAAATTTCAAGATTTTCCAAACGTATTGAGGCCCACAGTAAAATCGTTACCACAGACGCAGAAAAATTCCATGTATTTTAAACGGAAAACTTCAACCCGCATGGTCGAGGGTTAAGCATTGTTCTAAAAGACCCCAAATAACGACCACTCTAATACACACATATACACACACGCGGACATATTTTATTTCGAACTTAAATTTTACTTTGTTGGAATTGAAGTGAAAACTCTCCGTGATTATCAATTTATTCTTTTTGATGAAAAAATTTCCACCAATGCAAAATGAAAAAAATACTGATTGTCTCAGTTTCGATTTGTCAATAGAAATTTTGTAATCAAGCACTTTCGAATAATCTGTTATGCGTTTACAGACAATGCGATTATACTGCCTTTCTATATTTTTGTAGTCCCTGGCTCTTTTTCGTCATTCATGTTTTGGGTTATTTTATTACAAGACGATGCCGCGTCTTTAGATATTCTGCAATAACAAACATCGACAAGTCTGATGATACAATCAGAGAGAGAGAGAGAGCTGATGAGAAAGAGCGGAGGCATGGATTTTTATTTCTAATGTTTCAGAATCCGGACTACATCTCAAAATATATATAGAAAAAATCTCTAACCTTTCTAAATATTTTTACCATCAATCCGAACGTTGTTGACAATTTTCGGTTTTTTTTCCGTTACACAACACTCTTGGATTCCTCGGTCTTTATCTCTTTCTTCTTCACTTTTTTCTCTCCACTTTCATTAAAACATTGTACTGTTTTTATTTATTTTCTACAGAACCGGAAAAAATTGGAACAGTTTCGGTGAATTGTAACATTCGCGATCTTTATAACCTCATTTAGTTAGCATTGAAATAACACACCATACGTCATATCATAACGGAAATATATAGGTATATACTTGTACTACCGACCGGGATATCGGTGAACTGTCAAATTGGCGATCTTTATAACCTCATCATCTATCGACATAAACAACACACCATACGTCATACGACACGAAAATATATAGGTATATATTGGTATTATGGCACCAGGAAAAAAATATATCGGTATATAAAATGTATTATGGCACCAGATTTGTCACTAGATATAAAACAAATAAACATCAAAAATGTGTGCGAAAATCCGACCCATTTTTTGATGCAATTAAAAAATAAATAATTAATATCTCTTCAACGCGTCAAGCTACAGAGTTCGAAGAGGTCGCAATCGAAAGAAAAAAAATAATAAAAAATATGTCAACGTATAATATTCTCCGAAATGATATAGTTAATTAATTATTGAAGAAACAAATTTTGAAAATTTTCGAAAACAATTGGAAACGCTATCGCTCCGGTAAAGAGTCTCTGGCAGCAACTCGTCATATCTTATAAATGTACTTGTCTCAGAGTCGCTGCCGCGACTCTAGATACTTATGAAATGACGTGTATGTTGAGTAAGATTCCTAGTGTGCAAACTGCAAATGTGGAATTATTGGTGAAAACATTCATTACGATAAGTCTACAGGTGCTAAGTTTTGGATGCGATTAAGTATAATACCTGCCAACATCATGGGAACCTGAAGAATTTCTGAATGTTATGTGCACTATGTCATTTTAATGTAGCATCATGACTTATTCTAACAACTTTTCACTTGAATACTACAGATTTGAATCATTGAAATAGAGCAAAAATCTGCAAACTATAAAATTTATATATTGTACCATTCATTTTACTTTTTGACTCTCACTATAACATAAATATAAAGTGAAAAATTCATTAGAAAAATCTTCAGTTGCTCATTTATGAATGGATTTGAAATCGCTGTGCTCCAAGCTCATTGCGCATATACATTGAATCGCAGCAGATACCTGTGAACTTTGAAATTTCTGTCGATAAGTATATGTGCTAAGTATCACCCCCTATCTTTGATTATGGTAATATGTAATGGAACTTGATTCAGCAAGTTTTGAGTGTTTTTTTTTCAATAGTATTGAAGCTTGTATTACTGCGGTATGGAGCGAATACCTTCAAACTTTCATATTTTTGTGTCGCAGCATATGTGCCAATCATTTCAATTTTTTACTCCAACCGTAACATGTAATCTCAAAAATTTATCACAAACGTCTTCAGCTTTTCTAAATTTTCCTTTTTCAATTCTATTCTGAGTTTTTAAATTTCTAAATTCATTTTTAAATTCTGCTGAAATTCTTTTTCTCCAAAACCAGTGCGCAAGTACCTTAAACATCTTTGAATTCTGTTGGTCTGTTGAATTAAGTACGCTCAGTTTTTTTGCTTCATTGAGTTCTCACATGATAAATGTTTCCGGGTGCCTTTTTTCTGCAACTATCAAACTGAATATAATAGGATCTCAGCGGCCACTTGCAAACTTTGGAAATATATTTCATTGGGACACGTTTTGGATGACACAAAACTGCAATTCAGAATGCAAAAATGATTCAGAATGCAAAAACGACATTCAAAAATGGCCAATTCTGTTGGATTTGTTGTGCCTTTAATTTGATCTATCTTTCCTCTTTTCCTTTCTTTTTCTAACATTATAAGCCGAAAATCATATCTCGGCCCGCAACACGCATTGCTCCATGGTCTTGAGTTCCCAATGGACAAAACATATTAGAAGACAAGGGGAAAAATCACCACGGTCCAAGAACAGACCTGTGATGAAATATTTTTGGTACAATTTTGACAAAAAATAGGTCTTTTTTCGTGCAAACCAAAATTATAAGCCGAATAGCATATCACGGCTTACAACCCGC
Source organism: Venturia canescens (assembly GCF_019457755.1). Lineage (NCBI taxonomy): Eukaryota > Metazoa > Arthropoda > Insecta > Hymenoptera > Ichneumonidae > Venturia > Venturia canescens. The sequence goes on from NC_057421.1 coordinate 40,696,262, forward strand.
TTTCCACCGTGCTCTTGCATTCCCAATAAGCATAACATATTAGAGTTCTAGGAAAAAAATCCCCAAAGTCCAAGAACGGACGTGTGACGAAATATTTCAAGAACAATTTTTACGAAAAATAGGTCTTTTTTCGTGAAAACCAACCTTGTAATCCGAAAATCATGAATAATTCATAGAAATTTAAGCTAAAATGATATAGTCATCTGAATATAAATAAGGAACTTTTAAGAAAAAAGACTTGATATCAAACCATAAACTTCCCCTAGGAAAAAAAAGGTTGGGACAAGTACATTGATGATCCCTAGTTCGCTGATAATTACATCCATAAAAAAAACTTTAAAAATATTTTCTTTTTAAATTGTCAAAAAAATGATTTTATAAAAAAAATACAGAACAATTCGAAAAAATTTTCACAAATCTTGAAAAAACATTATCTGTAAAAAAAACTAATCTGTATCTATTTTTTAAAGTGTCAAAAGAATCAAATAACAAGTGAAAAATAAAAAACCGAAAAATCGCGCTTGAAATCATTTTGGAAACCGATGCCTCCTTCTTCTTATTTGATTCGAACAGCTAAATCAATTGAAAAAAATTCCATCCAATTTACGTGCAGCATTAAAATTTATTATATCAATTCGAGGTCAAGTATTTTCTAATGAATTTAAAAAAGTTACCACTTGAGTTACGTGCAGCACTAAAATTTATGATATCAATCGAAGGACAAGTAATTTATGAGTAACTCCAAATTTCAACATTATGGAATTGTTCTGAAAAGCTTTTAAATCCAAAAAAATCACATGCAAGCTAGTCATTTCTTACTCTATGGTGGCAAAGACTTATAAGAAAATCGATTCTTTTCAGACTTTCAGGAGCTTCTGATATTATTCACAATATTCGACGTCCATTGGATCGATACAAATTATGTTTAAATATGAGTTAAAAGTACTTGTCCGGCCCATCACTATTCATTCAAATAAAAATCAATCTAAAAAAAACGAAATTCTACGACAGCATCCGATTAAAAATTTATTGAAATGCGATTTATTATTAGTTTAATGTTCTTAATAATACCATAGGTTCGTTATGCCGAATGAAATTCGTTCGCTGGAAAAAGTGAGAAGTAAAAATTGCCGTTATTCCAATACCAACTGGGGAGTTATTTTTGGAAGCTTGAACATATTTAACCCTCTCGGACCGTATGTTGCTTCTACGCAACACGCGCTTCCAGGCCCAATAAAACTGCATCGGTCAGTAAGGTCGGGGTTCTAACTGCCTATTTCTATGAAGCAAGGTTAGATTGCACCTTAGATACTCCTAAACCAAGAGATAAATTGCTTTAACTCATCGAAATATCAATATGAAGTCGGAGTTTCATGTTGAGCTGGCATTGTGTGAAATGGTGCTTTAGTTATCGCAAAAGAAAAGTGGGTATACATTTTTTTTTCGTACTCCAAACGTTATTTCCTTTCAAAGGGAAGCTAATATGATGTATTTAAGGTATTCGGTGCTAGATTCATTCGTAAATTTTCCTGATTTTGCTCCCCAAGAACCTGGTGCTGCGCGCAGCGAACATTCAAAAATTCATATTTCCCAACAAAAAAACTGAAATGTCACAATGGATTCGGAAACTAGAAAGTATTTTGAGATAAAATTATGAAGGGAAACATTTTCCGTCAACGCGAAATAGGTCTCGGTCTGAGAGGGTTAATGTGCAAAATGTTTTTTATTTATCGATGCACTATAACGTCCCTTGTGTAGTACAGGACAATTCGTTTCCATTCTTATTCAATTAGTGCAATTAAGAGAATATTACTTGAAGATAACTCTCTAAATTTGCTCTGCATGAATATTTGTGCTCCATCAGTTCTAGAAAAGCCCTGATTTTTATTTGAATAAACAATTTTAATGGAAAGTGATGGGCCGGACAAGTACTTTTAACTCATATTTAAACATAATTTGTATCGATCCAATCGACGTCGAATATTGTGAATAATATCAGAAGCTCCTGAAAGTCTGAAAAGAATCGATTTTCTTATAAGTCTCTGCCACCATAGAGTAAGAAATGACTAGCTTGCATGTGATTTTTTTGGATTTAAAAGCTTTTCAGAACAATTCCATAATGTTGAAATTTAGAGTTACTCATAAATTACTTGTCCTTCGATTGATATCATAAATTTTAGTGCTGCACGTAACTCAAGTGGTAACTTTTTTCAATTCATTAGAAAATACTTGACCTCGAATTGATATAATAAATTTTAATGCTGCACGTAAATTGGATGGAATTTTTTTCAATTGTCTTAACTGTTCGAATCAAATAAGAAGAATGAGGCATCGGTTTCCAAAATGATTTCAAGCGCGATTTTTCGGTTTTTTATTTTTTACTTGTTATTTGATTCTTTTGACACTTTAAAAAATAGATACAGATTAGTTTTTTTTACAGATAATGTTTTTTCAAGATTTGTGAAAATATTTTCGAATTGTTCTGTATTTTTTTTTATAAAATTATTTTTTTGACAATTTAAAAAGAAAATATTTTTAAAGTTTTTTTCATGGATGGAATTATCAGCAAACTAGGGATCATCAATGTACTTGTCCCAACCTTTTTTTTCCTATGTAAATTTTAATGCCGCACGTAAATTAGATGGAATTTTTTTCAGTTGATTTAGCTGTTCGAATCTAATAAGAAGAATGAGGCATCGGTTTCCAAAATGATTTCAAGACCGATTTTTCGGTTTTTTATTTTTTACTGGTTACTTGATTCTTTTGACACTTTAAAAAATAGATACAGATTAGTTTTTGTTTTAATATAATGTTTTTTCAAGATTTATGAAGTTTTTTCGAATTGTTCTGTATTTTTTTTTTTATAAAATAATTTTTTTTACAATTTTTAAAATTTAGTATTCCACAAGTTTTAACAAAATAAATATCAATATGCGCTTCGTTAGATGACGTGAAAATTATTTTTATTTTCCCGCACGCACTTCATAACATCATAACCCCAAATGTCAACATGACGTGAAACTTCAGCTGGTGACTTTCGAGTACTTTCGAGCTCTCGAGCTCCTTAGCTTTCCGCCAAACTTCCTTGCTCTTTTTCTTGAATTGCATTGGCCCAAAAATTCTCTCACTCTTCATTGGTTGCAACAAAATTTCTCTCACCAGGGATTGGTGATCATGGGGGCCAAGAGGCCTATGTTTGTAGCGGTTGGAGTACGCGTATACAGATACGTAAAATCCTGAACGTGTTAGTAACTTTTGCATAATCTTAAGCCCGTGCAAAGTTTTTTCTCAGAAATTACGACACCGAGCATGCTGATTTTGGACTCATTCGACACAGAACTTCTTAATTAGCTAAAAGTTCGAAAAAAAATTTCATTGAAAAATAACTATTTGATTGAAGGAAAAAAAAATGAAACAGAAAATTAAATTGAAAAAACATTTTTGACTGTAAAAAAATTGGAAAGAAAAAAATTGACCGAAGTACTTGGCGAGTTTGTGGTAATGATCAATACATTACCATAAAAAAAACTTGAAAATTTTTTTTTTAAATTGTAAAAAAAATTATTTTATAAAAAAAAATACAGAACAATTCGAAAAAATTTTCACAAATCTTGAAAAAACATTATCTGTAAAAAAAACTAATCTGTATCTATTTTTTAAAGTGTCAAAAGAATCAAATAACAAGTGAAAAATAAAAAACCGAAAAATCGCGCTTGAAATCATTTTGGAAACCGATGCCTCCTTCTTATTATTTGATTCGAACAGCTAAATCAATTGAAAAAAATTCCATCCAATTTACGTGCAGCATTAAAATTTATTATATCAATTCGAGGTCAAGTATTTTCTAATGAATTGAAAAAAGTTACCACTTGAGTTACGTGCAGCACTAAAATTTATGATATCGATCGGTGGACAAGTATTTTATTAGTAACTCCAAATTTTTACATTATTAAATTCTTTTAAGAAGCTTTCAAATCCAAAAAATCACATGGAAGCTAGTCATATGTTACTCTATGGTGGCAGAGACTTATAAGAAAATCAATTCTTCTCAGACTTTCAGGATCCTCTGGTATTATTCACAAAATTCGACGTCGATTGGATCGATACAAATTATGTTTACATATGTGTTAAAAGTACTTGTCCGGCCCATCACTATTCATTTGAATAAAAATCAATCATGAAAAAATGGAATTGTATGGCAGAATCCGGTTAAACATTTATTGAAATGCGATTCATTATTAGTTTAATGTTCTTAATAATAGTATAGGTTAGTTCCTATTCCGAATGGAATTCGTTCGCTGGAAGAATAAGTGAGAAGCAAAAATTGCCGTCATTGAATACAAACTGGAGAGTTATTTTTTAAACTTGAACATATATATTATGTACAATTATTTTCATTTATCAATGGACAATAATATCCCTTGTATATTGCGGAACAATTTCTTTGCTTTTTTTATTAAATTAGTGCAATTACGTAAAAATTACTTGAAGATAATTGTCTCAATTCCGTCTGCATGGATACTTGTGATCCATCAGTTCTATACAAGCACTGATTATTATTGGGATGAACAATTTAAACGGAAAGTGATGGGCCGGACAAGTACTTTTAACACATATGTAAACATAATTTGTATCGATCCAATCGACGTCGAATTTTGTGAATAATACCAGAGGATCCTGAAAGTCTGAGAAGAATTGATTTTCTTATAAGTCTCTGCCACCATAGAGTAACATATGACTAGCTTTCATGTGATTTTTTGGATTTGAAAGCTTCTTAAAAGAATTTAATAATGTAAAAATTTGGAGTTACTAATAAAATACTTGTCCACAGATTGATATCATAAATTTTAATGCTGCACGTAATTCAAGTGGTAACTTTTTTCAATTCATTAGAAAATACTTGGCCTCGAATTAATATAATAAATTTTAATGCCGCACGTAAATTCGATGGAATTTTTTTCAGTTGATTTAGCTGTTCGAATCTAATAAGAAGAATGAGGCATCGGTTTCCAAAATGATTTCAAGACCGATTTTTCGGTTTTTTATTTTTTACTTGTTATTTGATTCTTTTGACACTTTGAAAAATAGATAGAGATTAGTTTTTGTTTTAATATAATGTTTTTTCAAGATTTGTGAAATTTTTTTCGAATTGTTCTGTATTTTTTTTTATAAAATAATTTTTTTTACAATTTAAAAAAAAAAATTTTTCAAGTTTTTTTTATGGATGCAATTATCAGCAAACGAGGGACCATCAATGTACTTGTCCCAACCTTTTTTTTCCAAGGGGAAGTTTATGGTTTTATATCACGTCTTTTTTCTCAAAAATTCGTTATTTATTTTCAGTTGACTATAGGATTTTAGTTTGAATTTCTATGGATTATTTATGATTTTCGTCTTATAACGTTGGTTTCCACGAGAAAAGACCTATTTTTCGTCAAAATAGTACTGAAAATATTTCGTCACAGGTCTGTCCTTGGACTTTGGCAATTTTTTTCTTTGTACTCTGATATGTTTTGTCAATTAGAAACCCAAACGCACGGTCGCAAGCGGGTTGGAGGCCGGGATATGATTTTCGGCTTATAACGCTGGTTTCCACGAAAAAGGACCTATTTTGCGTCAAAGTTTTACTGGAAATATTTCGTCACAGGTCTGTTCTTGGACTTTGGCGCTTTTTTTCCTTGCACCGTAATATGTTTTGTCATTTAGGAACCAAAGAGCACGGTGAAAAGCGGCTTGGGGGCCGAGATATGATTTTCGGCTTATAACGTTGGTTTCTACGAAAAAAGACCTAAATTTCGTTAAAATTGTACTGGAAATATTTCGTCACAGGTCTGTTCTTGGACTTTGGCGATTTTTCCCCTTGTCTTCTAATATGTTTTGTCCATTGGGAACTCAAGAGCATGTAGCAATGCGTGTTGCGGGCTGAGATGTGATTTCCGGCTTATAACGTTAGAAAAAAGAAAGGAAAAGAGGAAAGACAGATCAAATTCAAGACACAACAAATCCAACAGAATTGGCCATTTTTAAATATCGCTTTTGCATTCTGAATCTAGACGTTTCCGTGTCATCCAAAACATGCCCCCGATGAAGTATATTTGCAAAGTTTGCAAGTGGCTGCTGAGATCCAATTATCTACAGTTTGATAGTTGCAGAAAAAAGGCACCCGAAAATATCTATTGTGTCAGAACTCAAAGAAGCAAAAAAAACTGAGCTTACTTAATTCTACAGAGCAACGGAAATCAATGACGTTTAAGGTACCTGCATTGATTGTGGAGGAATACAATTTCATTTCAGGATAATTTAGAAAGAAATTTAGAAATTAAGAAATTTAGCATGGAATTTAGAAAAAGGAATGTTAAGTTAAATAGTAAAGCTGAAAACTTTTGTGATGAATTTTTGAAATTACATGTTACGGTTGGAGTAAAAAATTAAAATGATTGGCACACATACTGCGGTACAAAAATATCAAAGTTTGAAGGTATTTGCTCCATACCGCAGGAATACAAACTTCAATACTATTTGAAAAGAAACACTTTAAAATTTGCCAAACAAAGTTCCATTCCATATTACTATAATCAAAGATAGGGGATGATACTAGCACATATACTTATCCACAGAAATTTCAAAGTTCGCCGGTATCTGCTGCGATTCAATGTATTTGCGCAATTAGTTTGGAAGACAGCAATTTCAAATCCATTCATTAATGAGCAACTGAAGACCTTTCTAATGAATTTTTCACTTCATATTTATGTTACGGTGCGAGTCAAAAAATAAAATGAATGGCACAGTATATAAATTTTATAGTTTGCAGATTTTTGCTGTATTTCAATAATCCAAATCTATAGGATTAGAGTGGAAAGTTGTTAGAAGTCATGATGTTACATTAAAATGACATAGCGCACATAACATTCAAAAATTCTGTAGGTTTCCATGATGTTGGCAGGCATTATACTCAATCGCATCCAAAACTGAGCAACTGTAGACTTATCGTAATGAATGTTTATCACCAATAATTCCACATTTGCAGTTTGCAGAATAGGAATACTCAACATACACGTTATTTCATAAGTATTGTTGTCAAAATTGTCAAAAAGCATCCAAAGACTTTTTGGAACAAGTTTCAAAATTTATTACTCGACAGGCCAGGTGGAAAAAGTATAACTACACTTATATCAACACCAGAAACTGTTTTGAGAATCTGATATACAAAATGTGCGAATAATGATCATAGTCGGAAACCACTTGAATCAGGTTACCACAATCAGCATGAAGAAATGGTAGAAAATTAAAGGACACATATTAGGCAGCCAATTAATAATATGTATCGATCCGCTGCAAACCGATGGAGTCAAAACAAGGATCGGAAAGAGCAGAGCCAGACTCAATAGGAAGCAAAATATGGGAATATTCAAAAATAATGATGACACAAAAAATAAATTAGAAAACATTTATTCGATTGGAGTTTCTCACATTATATATACTAACAGTTCCGTGTGTTCTTGTTTTATTAATTATCAACCATAATATTTCAGATCGCAAAAAGAAAATTTGACGTTATAAGTTGACGAACATTTTTTCTTACAACTTCCAGACCTATTTTTGATAAACTGATTTGCCTTATTTATATTATTCACTATATAACTATGCGAACGTTTGTTACATATGTCCCGCACTTCGTAACGTCAAACCCCGGCCGGTTCATTGTTACCACACAGCTATCAAAGGGAACTCGTATATATAACCTACATAATTACACATGATATATAATCACGCAACTGACGATATATTTACACTGAACAATATTCCGCGCAGTCTGGTTTAATTGAAAGATTATCTCAGTTGACACTTATTTCCAATCGAATGAAATAATGAAATCTTGAAAAGTTTCGTTGACATATGCATCGCGCATTTTTTATTTTTTTTTATTTGCACACACAGAACACAGTCTACATTTACGCGGCCGCTTTTATACCGGTTTAGTATACCACAAGTTTTAACAAAATAAATATTAACCACTTTTCACTAACCATTTTCATTTATTAATTAGAGTCCGCACACAACAGCACTTTGGGGATCATAACCTCACCTGTCAAAATGACGTTCAGTATGAAAACAAGTCTCGGGTGGTTTCGGATGTGCGTATCGATGTATTGATATCGTATAACCTATTTACAAATGATATAAATGATAAACTTATTTTCAGTCAAACGAATTAATGAAATCTTAAAAAGTTTCGTCGACATGCACCGCGTATTTTTTTATTTTATTCTTTTTCACACACAAATCACAGACTACATTTACGCGACTGCTTTTATACCGGTTTATTTAGCATTCCACAGGTTTTAGTACTATGCACTTCGTTAGATGACGAAAGTTTTCTTTATTTATCCCACACGCATTCCATAATGTCAAAACTCCGTTTGTTTATACGATATTCGAAAACTGACACATGGTTTATATATATATATATAATATAATATTCACGGAGTCTGAGCGCGGTCGGGGTAAGACTCAAAAGTTAGAAGGCCTAAAATGGCGAACAGGCATTCTGTATAACGCATATATAGATATACAGAATGCCTGTTCGCTGATTTAGGCCTTCTAACACTTGAGCCTCACCCGCGGTCGGCCTAGCAGCTGAAGGAGCCGACATCGTTGAGCCAATCAGAATGCGTAGAGGCAACAACTCTACTACCACTAACTACGTCAAAACGCGTATACGTATACGTCGAACTCGTGATGTGTCAGTAACTTTTGCATAATCTTGAGCCCGTGCAAAGTTTTTTCTCACCAATTACGCCACCGATCGTGTTGATTTTGGGCGCAATCTAAAGAGAATTTCTTAATTAGCTGAAAGTTCGATTTTCAAAGCCTCAGATGACTCATAACTTCGGTAATTCAAAAAAATCACTTGCCAATTTTACCCCCACCACGGCGAATCGTTTTATTCAGAGAAAGTATACTCGGCGAGAGCCTCGGGCCAGCAGACGACAGGGCTGTCAATGTACTTGTCCCGAGACTCTACCGAGTCTCTTGATAATAAAAATTATGTGAACAAATACTCGCCAAGTACTTCGGTCAATTTTTTTCTTTCCAATTTTTTTACAGTCAAAAATGTTTTTTCAATTTAATTTTCTGTTTCATTTTTTTTCTTTCAATCAAATTGTTATTTTTCAATGAAATTTTTTTTCGTTTGGAATTTATTTTCGCATCGGAATTTTTTTTGTAATTTTTTCAACTTTTATTTTTATCGGATTTTTTTGTGTAGAACAACTATACTTTCAATTAATTTAAAAAATATTCATTCAAGGTTAATAAGTTTAATGTATTTGATTATTATTAAATATTTATATTTATTCATCGGTTTATTTCATTTAACAACTTTTTGTGGGGCTACTTTCGGAATTTTATTTAACAACTTATTGTGAGGCTACTTTCGGGGATGTATTTAACTATTTATGCTTTCCATAGGATTCATTTATTTAATAACTTTTTGTGAGGTTAAGTTAACGATTCAGCACGTGTGAATGTTGATATATCTTCAGAGTAAAGACGTGTTATTCCGATTATACTGGGCCTCAAATTGATATCATAAATTTTGGTGCTGTATGCAATAAGCTAGATGGTCACTTCTTTTTATTTTCGTATATATTTGTTTCATAATGTTTCAAAGTATGTTCTTCCCCCATGGTTTTTTATATTATTTTTTCTGGTTATGATTACATTTTTTTTATGAATTTTTTTTTCATATTTTTCCTTATGGAATTTTTTCTCATGGAAACAAGGGACCATCATTGTACTTGTCCCAACCTTTTTTCCCTAGGGGAACTTTTTGGTTTGATATCACATCTTTTTTCTCAGGAGTTCCTCAATCTTGGCTTGATTTATTATGCAACTGTAAACCGTGAAAAAAAAATGCGAAGGATAGGGCATCAGTTTTTAAAATGTTTTCAAGCAAGGTTCCTAGATGTTATAGGAACGTAATGCTTTCAAGTGGTGCATTTGAATTATTTTTCACAATTTTTGTGATATAATGCGAAACCAGGCGATCGTCAATATACTTTTCCGAATTTTTTTTCCCGAAAATAGATTTTTATGGTTTCATTTGAAATCTTTCATATATGTTAGTTTTGAATGGTAGAAAATGATTTTCAATATGGTTCTTCAAAGTTTTGAAAATATTTTTACATGAAGTTGAAAAAATTCCAATGATTTCCGTCCAGTTTCGTACATTTCATAACGATTTTAAATATCTGAAAACATTTTGAAATCTTTCTGCCAATTTATGGATGTTTTTGCATATTTTCACCCCCCCCCCCCCTCCCCCCTCCGGATTGTACGACCAGACATCGGTCGAAAAAAGTACAAAAACGACCGAAGAAAAAATTCCAACGATTTCCGTCCAGTTTCGTACATTTCATAACGATTTTAAATATCTGAAAACATTTTAAAATCATTCTGCCAATTTATGGATGTTTTTGAATATTTTCACCCCCCCCCCCCCCCCTAGCGGATTGTACGACCAGACATCGGTCGAAAAAAGTACAAAAACGACCGAAGTTGGTCGATTTTCGATTGTTTTCGACAACATGACGTTTGGTGTTGACTTCGGCTGGTGAATTTCGACCTCTCGAGCTCCTTAGCTTTCTACCCATCTTCCCTACTCTTTTTATTTTGAATGTCATTGGCCCAGAAATTCTCTCATCCTTCATTGGTTGCAATAAAAATTCTCTCACCGGAGATTGGCGATCATGGGGGACAAGAGGCCTATGTTTGTAGCGGTTGGAGTATCCGTATACAGATACGAAAACCATGAATGTGTTAGTAAATTTTTGCATAATCTTAAGCCCGTGCAAAGTTTTTTCTCAGCAATTACGACACCGATTATGCTGATTTTGGGCTCATTCGACGGAGAACTTCTTAATTAGCTGAAAGTTCAACTTTCAAAGTCTTACATAACTCATGAGCTTCGTAATTAAAGAAAATCACATGCCAATTTTACCCCCACCACCGCGAATCGTTTTATTCAGAGAAAATATAGTCTCGGCGAGAGCCTTGGGCCAGCAGACGAAAGGGCTGTCAATGTACTTGTCCCGAGACTCTACCGAGTCTTTTGATTCTTCGTCAAAATTTTACTGAAAATATTTCGGCACAGGTTTGTTCTTGGACTTCGGTGATTTTTGTCTCCTTGTCTCGTGATATGTTTTATCTATTAGGAACCCAAGAGCACGGCGGAAAGTGGGTTGGAAGCCGAGATATGATTTTCGGCTTATAACGTTGGTTTTCCCGAAAAAGACCGATTTTTCGTCAAAATTATACTGGAAATATTTCGGCTCTGGTTTGTTCTTGCACGTCGGTGATATTCCCCGTTATTTTCTAATATGTTTTGTGTATTAGGAACCCAAGAGTGTGAAGAAATGCATTTCGTGGGCTGTAATATGATTTTCGGCTTATAACGTTGGTTTCCGTGAAAAAAGATTTATTTTTCGTCAAAATTGTACTGGAAATATTTCGTCACCGGTCTGTCCGTGGCCTTTGGCAATTTTTTCCAAGTCTTCATACCAAGAACGAACTGACGTAAAGATTTCCTTAATAGAACAGATTTTATTTATCCCTTTTCTTCAAAATTCAAATGAAAGATAGATCAAATTCAAGACACGAAAAATCACAGATTTGCCCACTATAAATGTCGCTTTTGCATTCTGAATCTAGAGATTTCGTCTCATGCAAAACGTGCCCCCAATGAAATATTGTAACGTAACGCTCTAGCCGACCTGGCCTGAACGCCGCCACGCGTCGGTTCGAGCTACCTTATTATTAAGGAGCAGGTATGAAGGAAAACGCGGAAACCAAGAATTCTTGTGGAAAAATAAAATAATCAAATTTATTCAAATAACTGATCGAATTTTGACAAAAATAAAAAGCTTCGCGATTGCTTTTGATGATTTAAACAGTTTGGTGTTTTTGTTTTTATATTGTCTTGCGTTGTTTTACCGGATCAGGCGAGAGAAAGACCCGAAAGATCCGAAAACGTTGCAAATTCTCTGTCTGAGAAATTTTAAGTTTCTCAATTTTCGAATTTTAAAGTGTACAAAGAAAAATCTGTTTTTTATTAAAATCGCAAAAAACCCGAAAATCAATGTCTACCGCACGCTGTATATCGCGAAACTCAATATTCCCGATGTCCTGTCACGCTTGTTTTCTTTTAACAAAAAAATAAATGAATCCAAGAGGCTCTTTGCTTTTACAATTTTTCAATTTTGTTTTGACTCGATATAATTTTAACTCGACCTATCGCCTCTTGGATTTCTGCTAATTTTATAATTGGGTTAGGTCTCCGTACCAGACCAATTCGGACAAGATTTTTATTTTCAAATTTGAACTTGGGATATTAATTTACAAAATTCTCACAGCTCTGCTCTTAACGATCATAAAAAGACAAAATAGAATCTACTATGAAATATGACAGGATAGCGTAGACCACAGGCTCTGGGATTGAAACGTCACCGAATCGCTCCGAGATCCTGTGCATCTACTAGGTTAGGTAATTCACCGTCCACGGGCTCTGGGATTGAAACGTCGCCGAATCGCTCCGAGATCCCGTGCAACGGAAATTTGGAAAATCTAAGAATGGACCCTGGACTCTGGGATTGAAACGTCACCGAATCGCTCCGAGATTTCAGGCATCCAGGAAAATTTGGAAATTTTTAGAGGTTAGGTGCGGACCCTGGACTCTGGGATTGAAACGTCACCGAATCGCTCCGAGATTCCAGGCATCCAGGATAATTTAGGAAAGGAATTTATGAGTCTTGAGCAGAGTGCTTAGTTAGTACTGTAAGAGAAAGAGGTCCGAGTTGATCCTTGAGGCAGGGAGAACTGACTGCCGAATGAGTCGCGCAGCGCTTCTTATACCCCGTTCCCCACCATAAAATTCTCGAGCGCCGAGAATCTCCGTTTTCGACCGGTTCTGCGCATCAACTTGTAACGCCTTCTCAGATTGGCCCGTTGCCATGATTCGCGCTCGCTCGTTGGTCGAGCGGGCTAACATACGATGCGCGGACTACCGCTTTTCATAATTTTCAGCTTTATGCGATGTTCACATAACAAAAACTTCAATCTAATCAATTATTATTCAATTTTTTCTTTAATTTGGCATCGTCACTTTGTTAAATACGATTCGAATAATTACAATTGCTAAAAGTCACGTACGCGTCCTATAGCCCATCAACGTTCTGCTCGCGCATGCGTAGCAGTCGATTTTTACATTTTTTTGTTTGTGATCAGATTTTGTGTTATTGATTTGACTTATAATCATTTTTCTTAAACTCGTGTTATTTTTCTGGTAATTTTGATTGTAATTACGTGCTTGGGCGACTTAAAATAAGAAATTACGAAAAGGATTGAATTCCGAAAAATATAGCGCGGCGAAGTTCAGAGCGGTGTCGGTTGCCCCACTCGGGCTCATGCTTACCGGCCTAAGATGGCCGCCACCTGTCAATAACGACGAGCGTGGTCGCCGCGATGTTTTGTCCGCGATCTAAAGATCGCGGAGTTTCATTAATTTCGACGGGCTCGGGCCGTCGCGCGAGTGTTTCGTCACAATATATTTGCAAAGTTTGCAAGCGGTCGCTGAAGTTCAATTATCCACAGTTTGATAGTTGCTGAAAAAAAGTACCCGTAAACTTCTAACATTTATTATGCCAGAACTCAAAGCAGCAAAAAAAACTAAGCGAACTTTATTCAACAGAGCAACAGAATTCAAAGACGTTTAACGTACCTGCATTGGTTTTGAAGGAAAACCATTTCAGGACAATTTAGAAATGAATTTAGAAATTCGAAAACTCAGAAAGAAATAGAAAAAGGAACATTGAAGTATTTAGAAAAGCTGAAGACTTTTGTAATGAATTTTCTAGATTACATGATACGGTTGGAGTAAATGATTTGAATGATTGGCACACATGCTGCAACACAGAAATATCAAAGTTTAGAAGTATTCGCTGTATATCAGTCATACAAACTTCAATAATATTTGAAAAGAAACACTTAAAAACTTGTTGAACCAAGTTCCATTACATATTACCATAATCAAAGATAAGGGGTGGTCCGTCGCATATATATTTATCCACAGAAATTTCAGAGTTCGCAGGTATCTGCTGCGGTTCAATGTATCTGCGCAATGAGCTTCGAAGACAGCAATTTCAAATCTATCCATAAATGAGCAACTGATGACTTTTATAATCAATTTTTTACTTCATATATATGTTACGGTTAGAGTCAAAATGTAAAATGAATGGCACACTATATAAATTGTATAGTTTGCAGATTTTCGCTGTATTTCAATGATCCGAATCTACAGCGTTATAATGAAAAGTTGTCAAAAGTCATGATGTTGCATTAAAATGACATAGCGCACATTGCATTCAGAAATTCTGTAAGTTTCTGCGGATGTTGGTAGGCATTATATTTGATCACATCCAAAACTGAGCAACTGTAGATTTATCGGAATGAATTTTTTTTATAATAATTCCATATCTGTAGATTGCAAAGTGGAAATACTCAACATACATGTCATTCCATAAATTTTGTTATCAAAATTTGTGTTTGCACACCGCATTCCGAAGATACGACTTTTCATATCATCAGCAAAAAAAGCATCCAAAGGCTTTCTGGAACAAGTTTTCAAATTTATCACTAGACAGACCTAATGGGAAAAGAATAACTACCCAGTATACCAAGACCAGAAATTTTTTTGAAAATCTTATTTACAAAATGTGCAATTCAAGTTAGTTAGGTTAGAAACCTCTCGAATCATGTTACCACAATCATCATGAAGAAGGAGTAGAAAATCATAGGACACATATTAGGGAACGAAAGTAGTAAGGCTACGCCGGTTCTGGCTCAAATGGGGGCGAGGGGGGAGCGGTGTGCGGGGAAGCGCCAGGGCCAGAGGGGGGCAGCGAAGGGGGAAGCCGCGCGCCGTAGGGCCGTGTGTGTGTGTCGCACACATTCTCGCGGCCCTTGAAAAAGAAGGAGAGATAGAGCCGATGGTGAGTGTGAGAGAGATGGAATGAGAAAAATCGTGTTAATTTATGACCAGTGCGTTACGGATTTGTCTTCGCCTCGGATGCAGATAAGGGAGGGGAGGGGGGGCATAACGAAGGGTCTGCCGTTGGAGAGAGAGGTGTGAGAGAGATAGAATGACCGTAGAGAGCAAAAGCATGAGAGAGACGGAGTGAACGAGAAAAAATATTCTCTAAGAGTTTTGAACTCTGGGTGTATGTCGAGATGTAAACATTCAGTTTGAAATGCCACTGATTCGTCATCGCTCATGTGCGGGCCGGATAGGGAAGGGTCTGCAGCAAAATTATTCTACAATAATTCTATAAGAGGTCTCAAGATTTTTTTTCGACATTTTGTTGTTTTTTTTTTTTTTTCAAGACTTCAGTATGAAAAGTATTCTCAAGATGGATAGATGTGCGAGTATGTATGCGATCCACCCGTTGAAAGAACATGGGATGCTGACTAAAAATGAACTCGAATCAATTCCTAAGATTCTGCTCATAAAATATTATGGTAAATTCATTCCATCGCTATGGGATCGATTACCTGAACATTTGAAGAGTGATAGTGAAGTTCAGTCTTATCAATATTGTCACGATCATTTTAATCCACCGTGGATGTCGACTCATATTGATGCTCTAGGACCAATACGTCGAGAGTGTGAAAAATGTTGGATCATGGAACAGCTAGTGAATATTTATGCAATTTATTGTATACGGAGCCCTCGTGAAATGACGGCGGAAGAACTCCTCATTATATCACCATCAACGTTCAAGAAATATTTCAGTGACTTTACGGATGTTTTGTGGGAGCGTTTTCCATATTACTACAAATCCGACGTTGAAATTCAATCGTTGCGTCGATGCCATGATCATTGGAATACGTCTTCGATGGAAGATCACATTGATGCTCCGGCCCCTCTACGGAAAAATTGTAGAAAATGTCGGGAGAGGGAGGACATGCATGAGGTAGAGGGGGAATAACCCTAAAAATTCAAGAGAAATCGAGAGCAACGTCGTCGTCGTCAGTCAGCTGCTGCATTAGTTCGAGAGCAGACGAGAAAAAAAATCACTCTTCAAAAATGGAGTTTACATCTTTGAACAAAGTTGCCACGCTGGAAAACAACATACCAACGAAGAAGCTGATTGAACTTGAGGTCGGGACTGATCATCCAATTCATCATATTCGATCGGTGAAAACGAAATTTGGAAAACGATACATCGCCAACATCGGAGGTCAATTCATGGTTTTTCTACCGGGGAGACTTTCCGAGGCTTTCGACCAAGACGAGGATGAATTCAAAAAGCTGTTGGAGGCGGCTCAAGCGAGAGAACTCTACATGGAAACGTTTGCCGACAAGTGGAGTAAAATTTTGTTCAAACATATTCCAAAATCTTCGTGAAGAGAAAAAAATGTATAATTGTGATCATTATTGAAAAATCATACTAATAATAGTAATAATAATATGAAATATTGTAGACTAATTGGAGGAGGAGGAGGAGGAGGAGGAGGGCTTGCAATAAAAATATGGAAAAAGTCTCATCGTAGAAATGTTTTGTTTATTTGAAAATCCCTCGTTCACACAATGCTAGATATACATTGTGACCGATTTTTCAAGTGCCACAAAATCAAATTCTTCCGCTCATACTATTTTATGTTTTCGAGAACAGTTCTTATTCTCGTGGGCGCCAGCCACCGAAGTGACATAGTATGATCGGAGGGAAATGATGATTTGCCGGCTTGGCTTGCAGCGGAATGGGCGGGGTGAACGGGAGAATAACTGGCAAAACCAAAAATTGTTAAATGGATGATATCTTAATTATTATTTAACAATCACTTTTCAAAATTACAATAATCAAATCTCGATGAGAATTTACCGGGAGGACCGCAAAATAAAGACGGGAGAAAAAGTCGCGAACTCACACTACAATCTTCACACACAATCGATCGGGAGCCTACACTCACTACAATCTATCACGAGCTCGTATTTTCTGTCACGGTTCTACTCGTGGTCAGAAATTCGTTAAAGATGGAATACGATGACAAATAATTACGTGATGAATAAAATTACTGAGCCCCCGATATTCGGTTACTCAGCCGAGCTATTACCCGTCACACGCGTTCGCAATCCCGATCCACACACTCTTTCTCACTCAAACTCTCTCACGAATATTCCCGACCTTTCCTCTCAGCTTTACAAGAAACAAACGATTACTAAACAAAATTTGAGATTTTCGCGTCGGCCACGCAACTGAAAATTTATTCGACTTTATTTTTCTACCCCGAACTTTACGGAACGCGGGCAACAAGGAAATCAAAAGCCGACTTTCTACGGGACAGAGCCGCCGCCGTGACACATTTTCTCGATATTCAAACTAATTAGACCGAGCGAAATTTCACAATAACATGAAATGAATTATGCCATAATAATCCACGGGAATAATTACTTAAAGAGTCCATCGCCCGAAACGAACAACGAAAGGTTGGACTTACGGCGTGTGAGACTAATTCCCGAGATCGCACGTCCAGTTCGCTCGATACTCCACGAAAATCTCTCGAAATCGATCACCGTCACGCAGTACGTTACCGCTCTTCTCTCTCCCCTTTTCTCGATCCATGTTCGCCCTATGACAGGTGCGTGACATGAATTATGCTCGTGGGGCGTTAGACGGGGCCCCGAATTTTCGTGGGAACAATTAGTTGTTTCTTTATGATGTGAATTAACCCCTGGCCCGATTATTACGACGATGGATATTTTTATGACGGGAGGAGAAGAGATTTTTCATATTACGAATCACGATACTGCTGATGATTTTTATATTTTCTAAGGATCAGACGCCCCTCTTGACGGGACTCCCCTGAGTTTTTCGATGTACGACGTCGCTGATTTTCCAAAATTCCAAGTTTCGAATATTCTCGAGACCTCGAGAACATACGACGACGGTTTTTGTGCGAGTTGGTGTGCGTGTGATGTATGTGAGAGTGTCCATGTGTTGTGTACGAGCCCTGCTCGAAGTACACCGACGTTTCGAATGTTCCCCTCTCATCCCACTCGGGAAAAACGATCCAATATGTGAACCTCAATTCGAATATCTCGACAACGACGGTTGGTGTTCCCTCTAATTCGAATTAGACGCTCCCAAATTACATGAAATGATAAGATTACGAATCGATTAAATCTTCTCTATCTTTCTCAACAAGGCCCTACGGAAATCTTTGCGGGATCGTTGCGTGGCTGGAGCATCGATCGAAACGGACAGGAGAGCATTTGTGACTGTTCCTCCATTTACTCTTTCTTTTAAGTAACCATAAAATAAAAAATCGTCACAACATATAACCAACTTCTGAGCGATTTCACATTCGCATTCGCACAATTGTATTTCGGATTGTTATGGTGATGGTGAGGACAATCGAGGCGACTTTTCGGCAACTTCTGCAACGATGGGCAGTCCAGAGTCTCCATATCGATAATTTCCGATGACAGATCCAAGAAATTCTTCAGCCACAAAGACTTTTCGCTCCCTTTCACGTATATAGCACGAGCTCGTTGTAAGATTGTTTGAATGATTATTTTCGCTGTTTTGTATGGTAGACCCTCATAGTCCCATGAAATCCCGTGAACATTTCGTTCCAACCATTTGTTTGTTATTTTATATCGACCGGGTAGCGCGTCCCAAGTACATGGTGATTTGAAGAACAGCGTTAGAAGTTTATAAATTTTGTCGTTGGCTCGAATAATTGATATTTCTTTCGGAATAAATTCATTGCGTGAGCCCTTGAAACCCTGGAGATCAACGATAAAGTCCATCTCGACTGACGATTAGTAAAATCATCACCATGACTTTATACCAATTTTTTCACCCCACCACTCACAGGATTGTATTCAACGATGCGATCGTGTAGAATGAGACAGTATGCGCATGTTTGAGCAGGAATATTTGTGCTTGTTTCAAATTCAAGGCGTACATCAACAGGCCCAGACTTGAGAGAATCGTTCTGCTTCGAGCAGTCAACCACAATGAGAGGAGCATATTTGAGAAAATCCGTTTTTGTAAGCCACGGTTCGGCCTCCTTATTGTAGTACATCGGTTGAAAGTTTGTATACATATCGTATAGTACTGCATACTGATTTTGCGGTATATTCAAATTCATGTTACCATAGGGATAACATTGTGAATTTAAGTATAATTTTACATCGGTAACATTGCAATGATCAAAATTGCTCGCATTTTGCCTTTTAACGCTCTTTCGTCCTGTTTGGAACGCCAGGATCACATATCGAGGTTTTTCCAGCTGTGTGGATGTCTTGACAGACCACACGTGTTTCGATGTCGCTGGTAACATTGGATATTCATACAATTCCCACGTACGAAAACTCATTGGAATTGGAGTATCTTTGGCGATGAATTTCAACAGTTGAATTTTCCGTTTATCTGCCACGGTGACGTATGGAACGAGCCATTCAATTTTTCGTAGTGTAATTTTATAATCTTCAGCGGCTGCTTGAACTATTGCATTATCATCGGAACGTGATCTAGTCAAGATCAATTCGTGTTTTGCATTCACCACCACTTTTCGATAATCTTCAGCAAATCCCAGCAGCATGCTCAGTGGTATGCATACGTCAAAGTTGCCTGCTACGTCTACAATTTGTTGAGTCTCCTCAACATCGAGCCAACCGGTGTTCTCAAGCATTGCACTTCTCGCCGACGAATGAGATGTATATCCTTTGATGAGAGATGTGATTCCCACATTTTTATTACGATCGATTTCAACTGCGTTAAGTTCATAACGCACCTCCTCGAATAAATGACAAATGGCATTGTTGACGAGGCTCGTTGCAGCTAACGCTGTACCATCCGCCTTTGTCAGTTTACCGCAAATGTGAATTGAACTTTTGCTCGGTAAAATTGATAAATCTTGATGTTGGATTGAAATACGTATTTCATCACTATTGTTGTATGTTGACGATGCGTATGGTTGATGAGCATGAACCTCATAATGTATGATGGATTCGTCAAACATGACGGGTGTCTGGATGTTTATGATTTCTTCCTCCATCGCAAGCAGCAAATGCACAACATATAATTTCTCACACGGCAACTCCACGAATTTTGAGACCCAAACTCTTTAATAGTAGAAGGTTTTGAGGTGTTAACGCTTTCAGCGTCGTTCGACGACTGGTGGTTTCGTAATCCCATGTTGGCTTATTAATATTGCC
Source organism: Venturia canescens (assembly GCF_019457755.1). Taxonomy (NCBI): domain Eukaryota; kingdom Metazoa; phylum Arthropoda; class Insecta; order Hymenoptera; family Ichneumonidae; genus Venturia; species Venturia canescens. Next base: position 40,716,543 of record NC_057421.1, read on the forward strand.
AATACGGTGATTGTAAATTATCCCCATCGAGATTTTATATGAAGTCTTATGGTGATTACTTCGCCGCGAAAATTTATCAAATCTCCGTCCTGATCAACAATACGAAGTTGTATATTGTCAATTCGCCGATTTGTGATTGGTAGATAAATGACACTCGATGGTACTTCGATGATTTTATAGCCAGCCGGTACAGATGGAAAAAATTCATGAATTGTGTGAACTTTTCGTCCGTTGATGTATGCACCAGTTGTTATATTACACTCGACTCGGATGGCGTTCACTTTGATAATGGATACCGGCAAATCAGACACGTGTCTTTTATTGGGTTCCAATCGACGCGATGTAAAACCCAAAAGAGGTCCAATAGAATTGTTCGATGTAAAATCAATCGATTGATTACACTCAATTTCACTACGTAGCGTATAATTATTCGGCTTAAGCTGAATTTGTATGTTTGTCAACTGAGCTTTCAAATATTTTTCAATATCTTCAATTTCATAGCTGCCCGTTGGAATGGTCAACACTTGCGTTCCAACATGAAATTCATTGCAACCAATGTCAATATTTGGAATTGAATTGAACGTGAGCAGCTCGACGAGTCCAAGAGTATAATTTTTGTCGGGCGATAGTTCGATGGGTGGAAAAAATTGTGCTTCGAGTATGGAGGATGTGCCAGTGATGGTAATAGTTAAACTATCATCCATGATGCTCGCAACTTTAGAACTAAACACATAGCTCCATAATCTTTATTTATATAGTTTATAATTGTCTCGCCGATTCAGTTGATTACACAAAAATTTTAAACATAAATGTCCACATATTATTGTGTCATATTCTTGATATTTTTTATAATTATATTTCACGCTACCAACATTAAAGTATTTCATGAGTTCGGGTGGAGGTGGAAGATTGCCAAAGCTGTCAAAGTATGTGATTCCTCGGCCAGATTTTTTATAAGCAACCCAGTGTGTACCAGGTCCCACATTATCATCCAAATTAACGATTGCTGATTCTTGCTCGAGTGGTCCGTCCGCAGGTAAAGTGTCACGCATGAAAACACCGCGAAAGTTACGAATTTTCATGGCTCCCGCATACTTTAGCAGATCAATGTCGGTGAGTGGTTGATGTGGTAGCGTGATTATACGTTTTTTGACCCGAGGTAAAGACCCAAACCCTGTTTGTATGGTTTCAAGTGTAAACCTTTACCCAAAGCGATGGCCTCGAGTGTTCGATTGTGACGCTTACGTTCGTCCAATTCCTTTTTAGCCGCTTGAGCAGCATTTACAGCTTTGACTATTGCAGCACTGCCACCCGACAATGCTCCAACAGCGCTAAGACCGGCAAAGATGGGTACGAGGAAGGGTAATAAACCGCCGGTTTTTTGAGGAACAGGTAGAATCCTAGGCGTGCGTACTTTAACGCCCTTTACACCAGCTCGCGCACCTTTCAGTGCAGACATTACGACTTTACGAGAATCATCACTACGTATCATTGCTTTCTTCGCAGCACCGATAATCTTTTTCAGGCAAACACTTTTCGGGCGTTTCATACCCAATCCAAATTTCCTCTTAGTCTTCATAATGTTCGTCACAGCCCAAGCACTTGCTCTTTCACCGAGACTCGCGTCTTTCGAGGTTACACGCTTCCAAGCTTGTTCAGCCAAAACTTTATCCGCCAAATGTCTTGCTTCCAAATTGTCGCGATTTTTCGAATATGCGATATCGTGCTGTTTGCAAGCTGCGTCCAGCGGATTTATACCTGGATCACCACGAGCAAGACGTTTGGCCAATTTTGTGCCAGGTCCACAATATTGATAGCCTGGTAGATGCAATTCCACCGGGAGATTGTTAATTAGACTGTTGACAAGACCTTTGCCATGCACAATCATTACCACGCGGTGGTCGCAACACGACTGATCAGTATTATATTATAAAGTCGCATTTATATGATTTTTTCAATCAGTAGCATGCGCGATGAAGATGAAGAAACAAGGTGGTCAACTTCCCGTAATAAATTTCGATGAACTCGTAGGTGATGCAAAGAAAGTGAAGCGTCATGGGAACATACTACCTAGTAGCATTCGTGCCGTGTTTTGTGGACCATCGAATTGTGGAAAAACGAATGCTCTACTTACGCTCCTGATACATCCAAACGGTTTGAGATTCGAGAACATTTATCTCTACTCGAAATCGTTGAAACAGCCGAAATATCGACTTCTCGAGCAAATGCTCAAACCCGTGAAAGGAGTGGAATTCTTCCCATTTAACGAGCATGAACAAGTTGTGGCCCCCAGTGAAGCTCGACCAAACTCAATATTTATCTTTGATGATATAGCATGCGAAAAGCAGGATAATGTGAGAGCATTTTTTTCCATGGGGAGACATGAGATTGTGGACAGTTTTTATCTATGTCAAACGTATACCCGTATCCCGAAACATCTTGTGAGAGATAATGCAAATTTTGTTGTACTATTCAAGCAAGACGATATGAATCTAAAACATGTGTATAATGACCATGTGAATACTGATATGACTTATGCGTGCTTCAAAAACATGTGTATAAAGTGTTGGAAGTCGGACAAGTATGGATTCATCACGATTGACAAGGAGAGTGAATTGAATGCTGGAAGATATAGAAGAGGATTTGATTCCTTCCTCACCGTCGATGATAAATGATTGTTCTTTCAGTTTTAAAGACAGTCTAGAGTCTGACTTGCATACGTCAACATGAAGAGCAAAGAACTTTTAAGGGAGAAGGCTGTATTGAGCGAACTTGCCAAGGCAAGTGATGCAATCAGACGGAAACATCGAATGTTGAAAAGTGGACGTGATAGTGCTCAGCAGAGAATGCAAGATGTGTTTAAACCGATTGTCGAACCATTAGAGGAGCTAGTTTCGTATACGAAAAAACCGAAAATTAAGAGTGAACGTATGAATGTTAAGAAGGAGGAGGAGGAGGAGGAGGAGGAGGAGGAGAAGGAGGAGTCTCCAAATTTCGGAGAAAATAGCATGCAGCAAGATATTTCTTTCAAAGACGATATTTGGCATGATGCAATTACTGATGAGAATGTCGATGTATCCGTAACTAAAAATAATGATAATCATGATGATGATGACGATAATTTGGAATCATCTGAAGATGTTGATAATTTGATACGTGAATATTTGGGTCTACTGCGTAGTAATAACAAAACAAGATTAGATGGCTTGTATGGAGTACGAAATCTCGCTCAAAACAGATTAATGATTGGTGATTCACCGATTCATTTCGAACTCGATCATATAGTGGTTGGAGATGAAAAGTATCCCAAAAGTATTGGCTTGGTGGAACTGTTGTTTAAAAAAGAGCCTGAACTCAAATATATAACTCCAAATGACTTGGAGAAATATCAGAAAATTGTCATTACAACGAATGCTCATAAAAAATTTTATAAACGCACGGGTGCAGTACGTCAGGATAAAAATAGTAAATTCAAAAATTATATATCCCACATGCTGCGTAGCAACGATAAGAAGGGTGGTGCTCTGCCCCAGTACAAGGTAGCACAAAAGCATACTTCTATCGACTATGTTTATTGGGATGATCCGAATGAACTAGTGGATCGTCTTCGTTTATTGCTCGGATCGCAAGCTGCTGGAAACTCATCACATTCGAATGAAATCATATCGATTATCGAGGAATTGCGTGAAGCTGAAATCATTTATTAACATGTGAGGGCTTGCTTTCATCCACATTCCCAACATGAGCGTCGATGTGTTTGGACGAAAGTTGAGTAGACGTGGTGGTACAGGTCCTCCGGGTAAACCAGGTGCTGGATTCAAAATTACATCAGACGGTCATTACGATTTGGAACGAAAACGATTGGAAAACGTTGGCGACCCAATAAATGCCAGAGATGTTGTAACACTCGGTGCATTAAGTAAACACATTCATTCTATAACTCATAGTGTGACTCATATAACGAATCAAAGGTGCGAATCGAATGTGGCTGCTCTAGAGAAGCGTGTAAAAGATGATCTCGCCACTCTACGCAAGGAGATGAAAAATTTGGAAAGTACAATCGCGGAGCAAATAAAAGATGATCTTACCATCCTGTTGAAGGAGATGAAAGATTTGGAAAATGCAATCGCGGAGCTTAAAAAGTGAAAAGTTGCGAGAGAATGAGCGTGCCGCGGTGGTAGAGGAGCTACACAAGCAAGCTCGACGAAATTACCCACGTCGACGAGTGAATATACGCGGTCTGGATGAGACTTGGCAAGCTGATCTTGTCGATATGTCTGCATATGCACAACACAACTCCAAGTATAAATTTCTCCTCACCGTCATCGATATATTCTCCAAATTCGCCTGGGCCGCACCATTGAAGAGTAAGAGTGGAAAAGATGTCACCGCTGCAATGGAATCAATTCTCAGCAAAGGACGCATACCCAAAAATCTTCACGTCGATCGAGGAAAAGAATTTTACAATACGGACTTTAAGGCCCTGATGAAAAAGTATAATATACATTTGTATTCAACATTTAGCAACTTGAAAGCATCAATTTGCGAGCGCTTCAATCGTACACTCAAGAATAAAATGTGGATGCAATTTAGTTTTCGCGGAAGCTGGAAATGGATTGATATTCTCGAAACCTTAATTGAGAAATATAATGCTACACAGCATCATACGATAAAGATGAAACCGAAAGATGTGAACGCTGCGAATGAGGCGCAACTATTGCATAACGTATATAATAGAACTGTGGATGGGGAGAAACCAGCAAAATTCAAAATTGGCGATAAAGTACGCATAAGTAAATTTAAGAATGTATTTGAGAAAGGTTATACGCCAAATTGGACAACGGAAATTTTTACAATATATCGAGTGAGAAAAACTAATCCAGTTACTTATAATATAAAAGATTATCAAGAGGAGCCCATCGCAGGTGGTTTCTACGAGCATGAGCTGCTTCGAACAAAAAATCCCGACACGTATCTAATTGAAAAAGTGTTGAAGAAGCGTGGCAGTCAGTTGTTTGTGAAATGGCTAGGTTTCGACAATACACACAATAGTTGGATAAGTAAGGATGATTTGTGAACAATAAAGATGAAAAATTCAAAGTCTGGTTTATTTTAACGACCTTTCCCCCCACGAACAGCAGATTCGAAGGAAAAAGAATGACAGAGATTCACAAAAAATTTTATTTTACATCAATTACAAATGTACAAGTTTTTGAGGAAAATTCCTCTCTTACAGAATTTTCTTATTTCGTATAAATGTCCTCACTCTCACAATTTTTTTTTTTTTCGCCTTCAATATACTCTTAATCTCCAACACTCGTAAGCACACATTCACAATGCCTCCATAGCTTCTGAAAATTCGGGAATACTGTAATGGCCCCATGGCAACGTGTCTACCGTTTCAGGTATAATGTATCGCTTGTCATCGTGTGGACTTAGAGCGATTTTCGTCTCCGTGATCGTATAGACATTATGTAATGTTGAGCGAATTGAAGATTGACAACGCTTCATTTCAATCTACTCACCGAGGCATTTCACATAATCGTCGAATGTTATGGTTCTCGCAACAACATTACTCTTGACTCCTTTAGCTTTTTTAACATCGTTCTTGCCCTCAACTCGCGTCGCATACATTTTCGATCTCAATCCAACGAATTCAGTCATTATGGCCCCATTGTTCTCATCCTTCATGAGACCCGGGACCTTTTTGTTCACAAGCGGTATGCCATAGACGTTGTCTGGGGGATAGTCACTGGTATCATATTTGTCGAGATTACATTTCATGTCCTCATATGCATCTTCACACTCAATATGGTAAATTAAACTATCAGTATCTGTATACATGACTTTACATTTATTCTGATACGTCGGCATCATGAATTCGTGATGGAATTCATATAAACAAGTTTTTGAAATATCTAAAATGGACATGCCAACATATATCGGTTTGTTAAACATGACTTGGAGATTTCGCAACTCTACAGCGATTAAATTTTCCGCAAAAATACTTCGACTGTGAAAGTTAGATTTAGCAATCATAGCTTCTGCTCCGTATCGACCTGCCCATTTCGTTAAAAGTTTAACTTGAACGTGACTACGAACATCCTCCATGGTTTTTCCAAACACAGCATTATTCATTAATTTGAACAGATTTTTTTCAAAATCATTTTTCGCACGTGTACGAAACTGTGTATTCAAATCAATGTATGTTTTGAGCCAGGAAGATTGCTTAAACTTCAAGACTCTGTGTATTTTTGTGATTTTCAAACCATGTTTCAAACACTGCTGCAATGCACGATAGTGTATGACATATCGTTTTTTCGCATTCACCGTTGCAAGAAGCTTCTCTTGCTTCGTGCCCGGAGGTTTATCATGCGTTGGACAAAATGGCAAATCACTATGTGCATCGTGCAAGTGTTTTGGATATTCCAAATCAACCTCCAGTATATAACCAATTTCAGAGTCAAGTGGATGAGACTCGATGTTGAAGTTTGCAATGTCTTCAATCCATTCGAAATCTGCATAAGGCAGTGGTTGACTCATTGCCCATCCATACAAATTGTTCACATCAAAATACATCAAGTATGACGATGGAATAGATGGATCATACGAGTTCATGTACTTGTTATTGGCACGGGCATGTCTTTTGGAGCATTGACTAAGACCACCTCGAATACCTCTCTCCACGAACAATACCATATCAATGTCTGTGAGCAATTCAAACTTTACTTTGGTATATTTCATCATGGCATCCCAGGTATATCCGGGGAGAGTGTAGTAAAACGCAGGGTCAAGACCATAACTTTTTAGACAAGTATCGCGGAAATTCTCAAAGATATCGGCTAATAGTAATACGTCAGTCTTTAAGTATAAATCGCTGTATTCACCGAGCGTTCGCGTTGAAAATCGTTCCCATACATTTTTCGCATGTGCATACTCCTTTTCGGAGACTGTTGAATCAGTTAAAGAGCTGTGAAATGCTTCCCGCGGTGGAAGCTCCGTTTCATTCAACTTTTCAAAGCTATCAATATACTCGTACGGGAAGACACCTTTCCGCGTTAATAAATGAAAATGGTCTACATCTTGAAATTGTGATTTTAACGTTACGAGTTTGTCGGCAGTTAAAAAAGATGCTAATTTATCGAGACTCGTATTGAGAAATCTGAAAGAGTCGATGAAACGTAATTTTATATTTTTCCGCGTGTCTTTGCCTGTTTGAACCGTTTTCGAGAAGGAGATGTACTTTTCTTTTGTTATCGGAAGCAAATCGATTTTCCCCGCGAACGCAGTTGCAGACCTCTGAATTGGCCTGTCAGGTGGCAATGATCGCGAACACGTTCATCACCCTCGACAAAAGGTTTCTCGCAAATATGACACTCTTTGTCTTCCCGAAATTTTTTCCACTCTTGCGGAGTCAATTGTTTCATTGGAATGTTCGTTAGGAGAATTTTTTCAACGCGCAAAGCTAATTGTTTTAGTTCTTCGACGAACCATTCCACACAGTCCTCACCTCGGCGCTCGTGATATCCCGATAATGAATCATCGTAAGAGCACTTTACGTAATATCCAACGCTGAAGACGCGATGATGTTGGATCTTGTTTTTCTCTCTCTCTTCAGCGCTGGTCTTCTCCAAGATACACTCGAGATCGGCGTATACCACGAACGGGAGACGCTCCTTCCGATTGGCGTTCGTGAATTCTAGCCATTTGTCGTTTTCACCCGGTAGTCGAACAGCACAATCGTTGAGTACGCCGCAATCCACCTCATGTGACTGCAGCTTTTCGATGGTTGCGAAGTAATGGAGGCATCTGTAAAATTTCAAATTCTTTTTAATATTTTGTCACAATTATAAAGGGGAAAAGAAGTACACTCGTATAACAATTTACTTACCGATCGCAAACGTATTTCCGGTGCTCATTAGTATTGAGTTGTGAGCTGACGAGCCGAGATAAATTCTTGATGTAAGCAAAGTGTCCAATTCCACATTCTGACACGTCTTCGACGTAAAGCAAGTTGACATGTCGCTCTTTCTTCTCTTTGCTCACCCGCACTGGCAGAATCACATCCTTCTTCTCGCTATACACATTGATTGAGAGATTATTTAATTTTTCAAATCTCCCAATTTGATCCAACGTCATAGGAAATTTGATGCCTTGGAGATTAAATATCGTCGAATAATGTGGATATGAAGATATGCGATCACTGTTTTGTTCTGCTGGATGAAGTGCAGCAGTCATTGCCCATCCGAAACACGCATTATCTCGTGATTTCACATTAACGACTGCTTTCTTCAAGAGTATGCGTTTCGCCAATGGAATGTGACATCCCGCACGCAAAGCATTGTACTTGTTGATGTTCACTGTTAGATTGGTTATTGATGTTAGGGTCCAGCCACTGTCACTCTCCTGGAACTCCTCGAGCGATTTCAGAGTTGGCTCCACGACTCGCTTCTGATACCACTCTCTCAGATCCGATGTTGTAAAAAGTTCAACATTTCCCGTGTTGATACTTTTATTCGCCCGCTTATCACCCACGCTGAACTCTCCATTGAACGAAGTGTTCACTTTAATGCTGCTATACTTGCGTATATGAGCACTCACTTGTTTTTCAACAAGTTCAAATGCATCCAGTAAGAACTTCCGTGGGTCGATGTGATCACGATTAATTACAGCCCCGGTTGACAAGCGATTTCCGAATGCGCTCTCGATTTCTCGCCATATTAATCCACAATCATTCGATACTCCGCCGCCCCAATGTATGAAGCGTTGACGTGTTACCTGCTTCAAACATTCGAGACGTAAGATTTGCGAAGTGATTGCGTGGTGCCATCCCAGTCGTGATTGCTTCAATCGAACTTGCGCCTCTAACGATTCGATAAGTGTATCACACTGGTGTTCCCACACCAAATATTGCTCCAACGTCCGAAGAAGCGTTGCTTGCATACGCAGCAATTGCTCTGTAGCAACGTCGGTGACCAGAGACATGATGCGTTGATGTCGAGTTTTACGATAGAGTCATTCTCAAGTTATCTCGTCGTGTTGACTCTTTCGGGGTTCGATACTTACTAACTAGTCAAGCCAAAGATTCAGCCCTTTTCGGAAGCATCGACGGAAGTCGCTTTTGGTCATTTAGATTTAAATATGGAAGGGAGGGAGAGATATGATGGACAGAAAAAGGATTTCTCAGAGTTTTCGAGTTCACTACAGCATCTCAGATCATAAATTGTTTCGACTCGCGGCCATCTTTTTTCGTGACACCAAATATCGCTCCAACGTCCGAAGAAGAGTCGCTTGCATACGCAGCCATTGCTTCGCGTAGCAACGTCGGTGACGAGAGACATGACCAAATATTGCTCCAACGTCCGAAGAAGAGTCGCTTGCATACGCAGCCATTGCTCCGCGTAGCAATAACGTCGGTGACGAGAGACATGATGCGGTCGAGTTTTACGACACAGTCCCTCTCGTGTTTACTCTTTCGGGCTTAATAGTCAAACTGAAGATTGAGCCCTATTCGGGAGCATCGCTGGGAGTCGTCGTTTTTTGCTCATCTAGATTTAAATATGAGAGAGAGAGAGAGAGAGAGAGAGAGAGAGACTTTTTCCTCGAGATATGATGGAAGGAAAAAGGATTTCTCAGAATTTTCGAGTTCACTACAGCATCTCAGATCATAAATTGTACTCGCGGCCATCTTTTTTTTCGTCTGCAAGAAAGCGTGAGAGTAGATTTTAACGTTGCTTGTAGAGATAATTTTTTTACTATTTCTGCTCGACGGTCATCTCTGAGAAAAGTGCGTTTTTGGGGAAAAACTTGAAGAGAGGGGATGCAACACCAAATTTGGAACAAGAGGTTTTTCAAAACATTTTCATTTCTGTTCGAGACTCCGCTCCCTTCAGTTATTTGAAGAAAACAATGTCGCAAAACGAATCGGTGGTTACTACAGTCAGTGAATGTGATTCAACACATGATGTATATGAAAAAGTGTGGTGTACATTCACTGAAGAAGAAAAACTGAATTTGAGTGAAAAATCGAGAGTGTGCATTGTCTCGGTATATTACCGCACCGAACGTGGCGAAAAATTGTGTGGTGTCTGTGTTCTCGGGGCTGGAGGTGAAATGTTCGAGAAGCTCACAGCGGTGCGAAAGCATAGAACAGAGTATTGGAATATTGCCTCTGCATCGAGTTGTCAGGACTGTAGGACTCGTCTCTACCAGGTGGTGACGCAGAATATCTGTCCAGACTGTGATCTAGATTGAATAAGGGGTAAGTACCTCATCATTGATGAGCAAAATTTTTTGCATAGATTTGAAAATTCTTATTCAAACTTTTACCTTGATCTGTTTCAGTGCCAGCATCGATCGGAAAGCAGACATTATGAATAAAACGCATAATAAACTTTTTTATAGAATTTGTTTTTCTGTAAAATATACAATAAATTCAATCTAAATGAGTAAAGTCTATTTCAGCCTATTGAAACCACCCATCTCTCTCTCCTACACTCGGCAACTATCGGATATCGAAAAATAACTAAATTTTGAAAATCTTGAGCGGACAGACCTCTTATAGAAAAATGTCGAAAAAATCTTCAGACCTCTTATAGAATTAATGTAGAATAATTTTGCTCTTGAGCTGCAGACCCTTCTGAATGTTTTCATCTCGACATACACCCAGAGTTCAAAACTCTTAGAGAATATTTTTTCTCGTTCACTCCGTCTCTCTCATGCTTTTGCTCTCTACGGTCATTCTATCTCTCTCACACCTCTCTCTCCAACGGCAGACCCTTCGTTATACCCCCCCTCCCCTCCCTTATCTGCATCCGAGGCGAAGACAAATCCGTAACGCACTGGTCATAAATTAACACGATTTTTCTCATTCCATCTCTCTCACACTCACCATCGGCTCTATCTCTCCTTCTTTTTCAAGGGCCGCGAGAATGTGTGCGACACACACACACGGCCCTACGGCGCGCGGCTTCCCCCTTCGCTGCCCCCCTCTGGCCCTGGCGCTTCCCCGCACACCGCTCCCCCCTCGCCCCCATTTGAGCCAGAACCGGCGTAGCCTTACTACTAACGAATTAATAATATGTATCGATCCGCTGCAAACTGATGGAGTGAAAACAAGGATCGGAGTGGGCAGAGCCAAACTGAATATCAAGCAAAATATGGGGATGTTTAAAAATAATGATGACACAAGAAATAAATTAGAAAACATTTATTCAAGTAAAGTTTCTAATATCATTCTAACAGTTCCGTGTGTTTTTGTTCTATTTATTCATATGTATAACCTATTTACACATGATATATAACCACGCCAGTGACGATATATTCGCACTGGACAATATTTCTCGTAATCTGGTTTAATTGAAGGATTATTTCAGTCAACACTTATTTCCAATTGAACGAAATAATGAAATCTTGAAAAATTTCGTTGACATAAGCATCGCGCATTTTTTATATTCTTTTTCACACACACATCACAGACTACATTTACGCGGCCACTTTGATACCGGTTTAATATATCACAAATTTTAACAAAATAAATAGTAATATGCACTTCTTTAGATGACGAAAATTATTTTTTTATTTATCCCGCACGCACTTCGTAATGTCGAAACTCTCTTCATGCGATCAAAAACTGACACATGGTTTGTACATATATATATGTATATCGATCGAATTTATGACTGCTGTTACCAGCTGTGCTGCGCCGTGTGCTACGTTATGAAGTTGACGTCAGATTTCCAATCATCAACAACTAATTTAAACAACCAATCACAACGTCTAAAAATGGATGTCATCAGATCCAACCAATTAGAAACTCGATAGCATCAAAGTGCCTTTGATGGTGTTATAATATAATATACAGACACATAAATTTTTGAATGTGTTGGTAACTTTTGCATAATCTTGAGCCCGTGCAAAGTTTTTTCTCAGCAATTACGCCACCAATAATGCTGATTTTGGGCTCATTCGATAGAGAATTTCTCAATTAGCTGAAAGTTTAATTTTCAAAGTCGTACATAACTCATAGATTTCGCAATTAAAGAAAATCACATGCCAATTTTACCGACACCACCGCGAATCGTTTTATTCAGAGAAAGTATAGTCTCGGCGAGAGCCTCAGGCCAGCAGACGACAGGGCTGTCAATGTATTTGTCCCGAGACTCTACCGAGTCTCTTGATCTCGGCCTCCAACCCGCTTTCCTTCGTGCTCTTGGGTTCCCGATAACCATAACATATTATAGTACAAGGAAAAAAATCGTCAAAGGCCAAGGAGATATCTGTTACGAAATGTTTCCAGTTCAATTTTGCCGAAAAATAGGTCTTTTTTCGTGGAAACCAACGTTATATGCCGAAAATCATATCTCGGCCTGCAACCCGCTTTCCACGGTGCTCTTGGGTTCCTAATAGACAAAATATATTAGAGGACAAGGGGATAAAATGGCCAAAGTTCAAGAACAGACCTGTACCGAACTATTTTCAGTACAATTTTACTTAATTTCATGAGAAATAGGTCTTTTTTCGTGGAGTTCAAGGTTATAAGGCGAAAATTATATCTCGGCCAGCAACACCCATTTCTCCATGCTCTTGGGTCCCCAATAAACATATCATATTAAAGTACAAGGACGAAACCGTCAAAGTCCAAGGACAGACCTGTGACGAAATATTTCGTGTACAACTTTATGATATCCAATCGCAGGATAAATTTTAGTGCTGCACGTAACTCAAATGGTAACTTTTTTCAATTTATCAGAAAATACTTGGCCTCGAATTGATATTATTAATTTTAATGTTGTAAGTAACTTAGATGTATTTTTTTTTAAATTGATTTAGTTGTTAGAATAAGATAAGAAAAATGGGGCATCGTTTTTCAAAATGTTTTCAAGCGCGATATTTCGGTTTATTATTTCTCATGTTTTATTTGAATTTTTTGTACTTTACAAACGAATAACAGATTTGTATTTTTTTTTAATGTAATGTTTTTTTTTTTAAATTTGTGAAATTTCTTTACAATTGTTCTGTTGAAATTTTTCACAGTTGGGTACATAATTTTTTTAAGTAATTTTCATTACAATTTTCGTGATATGATCAGGAAACACGGAAGCATCAATGTACTTGTCCCAACCTTTTTTCCCTAAGGATTTGATGAATATCCTTGATAATATTGATAATGAGAAAAAAAACTAAACTTTGAGCTCAAATAACTCTTAAAACCAATAGACTTAGCTAGAAATCATAAGACACCTTTTTTGTAGAGCGTCAAATTCTCTATGACAATATGTATGTCTTGAAATTTTGAATTTATTTGTCCCAGAGTTATGATATACTATAGAACGGAAGGAATTTCTCTCATGCTATTTCCATAAAAATCTTGGGTTGGAATGCGGACTACCTTAGAGTTAATAGTAAGACCTCAAATTCTCAGGGAATTATTTTTTATTAATTTGGAAGCATCTAAGCCCCTGGGAGCAAAGAAATTCGAAAACACCCCTTTTAAGGACCACCCTAATATATATGTTAGCGTGCTACGTTTTTTTAAATGCCTGCTGGGCTGCCGCCCTACGTTCTGCAGTTGTCAGAATTCCAATCATTAGCAACCAATTATAACATCTGAAAATGGATGTCTACAGATCCAACCAATCCGAAACTCGAGAGCATCAAAGTGCCTTTGATGCTGTTGTAAATAAAGACACAATTTCTTGAACGCGTTGGTAACTTTTGCATAATCTTGAACCCGTGCAAATTTTTTTCCCGCAATTACGCCACCGATCATGCTGATTTTAGGCGCAATCGAAAGAGAATTTTTTAATTAGTCTCCAGTTCAATTTTTAAGCTTCAGATAACCCATGAGTTTCGTAATTGAACGAAATGACCTTTTACCCTCATTTTACCTATTTTTTCCTTTTGCCCTATTTTACCCTCACCACCGCAAATCGTTTTATTCAAAGAAAGTATAGTCTCGGCGAGAGCCTCGGACTAGCAGCAGTCGACAGGACTGTCAATGTGCTCGTCCCGAGGCTCTACCGAGTCTCTTGAAATTGAATACAGGGCCAAGTTTTTCGTTTAATTTTTCGATTTTTTCTATCCAGGTCGCAGTCGTCCGACGGCGATTGAAGATTTCGGAATGTTCAGGACACCATCGCATGCTACATCCCTTCGTCTCACATCATTATATTCACTCGATACAGATGAGACCCTCCGCTTAGCTACTCAAATACTTGACCAAGCGCCCCAAAGCTCACAACGTCGGCCCCCGGTTGAGCAAAACAACGTAGGCTCGCAATACGCAATGGATTTTCCTAGAGCGGACTCTTCTCAAAATGCTCTTACGATCACAGGTAGCTCATTATTTCCACTATCAATAATTTATTTCAAACCTGAACCCGTCATTTAGAATGTTCCCATCAGTTTAAAATTATGCTTCTTATGAACTGGTGATTGCACGTGCTTTTTTAATGTTTGATTTTTACTGTATTAGGTACTACAACTTCGTCTCAAGTATTGAATGAAAAGGCATTCTACAATGAAGATCCTATGAACATACGATCACAGGAGCAGAATTTATATGCTTCAAATTCTTCCAATCTTACCACGGCCCCGAGAAAATCAGAATCTCCTACGAGTACTGACAACCCCCGGTTGTCGAGCCCCGCTTCAGTCACTCTGACATCGTCTTCAACGTCTACACACTGTGATACTTTGGTTCAGAATCAAGAGACAATGTCAGAGATCGTAAATACTTACGCCACGTATATGAAGTTTCCTCTTTCTCCCGGTTGTGATGTTGTATACACATCAACTGGTGAATCTCAATCACAACTTGTAACACCAGCGACACCGGAGCCCGGTGATTCTTCTGCCGGCACACCGAACAGCGAGTTCCATTATTTCGAAACTACTGATACGCAACCAGCTTCATCACAAACAGAATAACAAGATGTTTTAGTTTTATTCATCATCTGGCAGCATATGCAAGAGTTTTCCTGAAAGTGGTTATGTTGTACTTCAGACATTTTGGAGAGTACGATTTTTTATCGCCAGAGCTTGAGATATATAGTGGTGTCTCTGAAATATAATTAGGTATGTGTCTAATATTTGTAGATGCTCTTGATTGGTAAAAAATTTTTTCAAGAGTAGAAGCGTTTAATTCGATTGACCGATGACGTCTTTTCTGCTGTGCTCTTTGGGGGCACATCGCTATTCAAGGAATACTATTAATTCGAAAATACAACTCTCTTATGTGCCTATCCATGGATGACACTTCTAGTTACTGTCAAAAGTAAAAAACCATATTCAATCATACCACGACGAGTCACATAATAAATGACGGTTGATGTCTATCGACTAGAAACGTTTGGGACTAACTCCATTCTGAAGTCTCCAGAAGAAATACATTTTTTGAATAAATTTAAACACCAAGTGCTTGAAAACAGAAAACCTTCTGCTTTGGAATAAACTGAATGTTATTTAGACATGGTATAAAAGTTTCTTGATGTGTTTTTATTCCTCTGTTCAAGATTCATCTGTTGATATTAAAAAATATTCATCATCAAGATTGCAAACTCAATTCAAGAATCATGTCAGTCATTGTCTTAAACGGGACATGGGTTGATAGTTACTATCAATTTGTGTGCGTCCTCCAAAAATTATCCCGTTTGTTTGGATCTATTGGATCCAACAACGAAACAAAATCAAAAGGGATATAATCAGCTGATACTTCGATAATTGGCAAAAGTTTAATTTACGACAGAGGCCGCATTTCTTTTCTGGACCGCAGACAAATAAGATGTTTTTGGAAATAGCTGTAATTGCTGTGTATCTCAAAGAGTTTATTGAAGATTCAATATGACCGATGCGGTTGGTAGATTCCGATCATGTTTTCATCAGACAATGTGGCATATGAGTTGCATGGAAATTGATCTATTTCCACATGCTTCGCCAGAATTTTTTAGAACACAAACTGCTATAAAACTAGAGGTTTGGATATCGTCAGCTGATTTTAAGCAATCGCAATCCATATTGAACTATCTTAACTCACTATAGCGAAAATAAAAATTTCAAATAAAATAGATATCCTTTATTCATATAAAATATTCTCTAGATATTCTTATAAAATAGACTCTAGAGATCCTCATTAATAGTATGTATGGGTATTCAGTATTTGAAAAACAATACTAGAATGATATCACTGCAATTACATGAAAATTCAAATCAAGAAGTGACATGAATAAAAGAAATAGCCAGAAGATGAAAAGTACTGTGCAGTCATTAGGCTATTGATCAGGTAATTAAGAATTGGTAAATAAAAATGATCGCGCATACAAAATCTTTCCCCGTATCTTTATACGGGGAAAATTTCATTCCACGTTTGTGGAATGAAATAAAATTAACTGAAATTGAGTACCTCTTACGATAACTAACTTAAAATTAATAGCTGCAATTATCAAAATCGACATGGAAATATTTCATTCCCCATGAGAACAAAACGAATTGTGGATGAATGTAAATCAGAACGTATTAGAAACGAGCTTGCGTTCGTGCAAGTGCAAGCGTGTGCACATGCGTATGTACCATATCGATATTTATGCGTACACGCTGGTATGCGCGTGTTGATTGTATAATAGTGTAATATTGTAATGATTTATAAAAAATGATAAAGAAAGGAACGTCGAGGAGCACGATTTAAATTTTCGTGTGGGCCTCAGCTAGTCTTCGTGATCGAAATGGCAATGTAATCATTCTGCTAGACATTTTTGCATGTATATCCGTCAACAACAGCTTTCCTCCTGAACTCCCAGTATGATTGTGGTTGTAAAACAATTTTAATGAAGATAATAAATTAATCGATGGATGATAGTTTTATGAGTGATCGTGGAGTTGAAAATACAGTGAGGAAGCCGCAAATAAAGATGGAAATCAGAATGAATGCGCCAGAATGATTAACATATTAGTCACTGTTATGCTTTAATGTATTTTTAGCGATTCCAGCAACTTCAGTCGAAGGAGAAAAATTATAATAATTCAATGATAAATAACAAACGATATTGTAAAATGGAGAGGTAACGCCCGAAAAAAGTGAAGACGTTGCCGAATGTTGAAAAAAATTAAACGCAATCATAATGTTATCGAAATATTTTAACCCTGCTGATCCATTGATAACTCCTCGTTTCAATTTATTGAATCTCTCTGATCTCATTCTTTTCCAACTATTTCGTTAGTTAGGTTTTTGTACTTGGACCTACACTCAGCCTGAGATCGTCCGCAGCTACGCCATTTAGAATGTTGTATAAAATTCGTTGATGCACATATCAGAATAAATGGTCATTGGAGCTGGAGTACGCTGTACTGATTTCATATAAAAACAACGAAAACACCGTGGGCGGAATGACGGCAATCGATACTATTGTATCAAAATCAAATTCTTTCATAATCACTTTTAAGGTGAAGCAATCAGACGATTTTTCGACTATCAAAGATTGACCGATTCCAAAGTGGTAAAACGAAGGGTTTTGAAAATGTTACCACTGGTATACCTGAACACTAGTTCAGTATTTTTGTTTCTCTTCAACAAAAAAAATCAATGATCTTCGAAGTGTGGAAAAATTCTATGACGTAAGGTTTTATAGGTCTTGTCACTAACACGAATCAGTGTCGACCAGTGGGCTGGATTAAAAACCCTTTGACAAACACCGATCTTCAAATGTTCTTTGCATCTGGATTCACCTTACGGAGAAGATTGGTCTACTTAATCTCGAAAATTCTGATTTTTTTTCATTGCACCGTTTTCTCGAATGCACGTAATCGAATTATTGATTGAACTCGTATTTATCAATATTACTTTAATTCTATTTTCTTCCTCTATTTTCAGCAAACTATGTCCACAGCTTTATCTACGTGGAAAATATTTTTATGATATGATGTTTGTTTAAAATTTATGGCGAAAGTATAGTCATATCTTATTGGTAACACACCAATGGAACAAAAATGACACCTCTATATTGAATTTAATGTGAGTATGTTCTGTCGTTAAAATATGGACATGTGATTACAGAATTATGCTCTTAATTTATCCCACAGAGACAACACGGACCTTTTTTCCGCCTGTAAAATGTTCTGTGCGCTAGTTCTAGAATACTTCAGTCCAAACCTTTAACAAAATCAGCTCTGTGGTTTCAGCATGAACAGGTAATTATGAAGAAGCTTTCAAGATGTCTCTCACATAGACCGCGCTTATTTTCGAGATAAAAAGTATCATGTGCAATTTTCCAAGACTTGAGAAACTCTCATACAGTGATCGATCAAAATCACTTTAGATTTTTCAAGATGAACAAGTAATTAGCAATTCATGAAAATCCCCTCTCCGCGAAAAAGAATACGGACAAGTTTGTAACGACTCGTCCCGTAAGTCGCACAAATACTCACTTTCGATCATTTCTGGGTGCCAGTTTACGAGATTTCGTAAACAAATTGTATTCGAAATTTTCGAAATTGAGTTCTTCAATTTTTCCGGGTCGTAGCTGTAATTAAAAGTCAAATTACTAGAGGGGCAAGATCTTAGACGTTGATAAAAGTAATCCACTCTCGAAACAATAAATTCCGGAACAACAAAATAAGAGTTTAATTAATTTAGAAAAGATACAATTTTAAATAAGGAAAAAGTATGAATTCCGGAAATTTTCAATGACAGGGGAATTTTATTAACTACAATTATATTACAATAATTTGAGTTGCTTGTAATTTTAACTAACAGATTTCAACAATATATTTTGATAACTTATAATCTATAAACTTCGCGGGACTAGAAAACGACAAATTCCTCTCGGCAATTCAAAAATAAGACAGCGTGAAAAGTAGTTAATGTTTCACCGCGCAAAACCTACGAAATTATTCCCTGAAGCGTTAACGTTACCCCGAAACAATATCGCTCTCTATACGGTAAATTCTCAATAAAAAATAGAGAGGTAACCTTACCGACTGTCGGTAAAGTAGATTCCCTACTCAAACCCAAACAAACCCAAACGTCGATGAAAAGGATGACTACCCTAACCCAAACAAACCCAAACGTCAGTAAAAAAGGATGACTACCCTTATCCAAACAAACCCAAACATGTAAACGAACCAAGCTCCAACCGAAACAACCCCAAACAAACCCAAACATGTAAACGAACTGAGCTCCAACCGAAACAACCCCAAACAAACCCAAAGGTGTAATCGAACTGAGCTCCAACCCAAACAAACCCAAAAATGCAATCAAACTGAGCTCAAACCCAAACAACCCCAAATAAACCCAAACAAGTAATCGAACCCCAAACGGTCGATAAACAGGATGACCACTATAACGCAAACAAACCCAAATATGTAATCGAACTGAGCTCAAACCCGAACAAACCCAAACGTCGGTGAAAAGGATGGCCGCTCTAACCCAAACGGTCTGTAATAAAGATGGCTGCTCTAACCCAAACAAATCCAAATAGTCGTTAAGGTAGTTTTCCCAAACAGTCATTAAGGCAGTTCTCCCAAACAGTCGTTAAGGCAGTTTTCCCAAACAAACCGAAACAGCCCCAAACACACGCGCGAGACCGCTTCGATGTGTGCCTGGGGATAGCCGCTGGCAGTTATCAGGATGGCCAACTGTCGGGAGTCCCTACTTGCCGTGGCTAGTGAGAACGCTTCGGGGGGCGTCAGGATAGCCGCAGGCAGCTATCAGGATGGCTTACTGTCAGGATGATGGGAGTTCCTGCTTGTCGCTGCTACGGCAGATTCAAACCTAAACTGTCGGTAATGCAGATTTTCAAACACGTCCAAACACGATCGAAGAGCCAGTAATGCAGATTCTCGAACGTGCGTGCACCTCTGAAGAGTCGGCGGTTCTGCATTACCGGCAACCCCCATGGAATTCGATAAACTATTGGAATACTTCGAGTCGACTATCGGAATAGTTGAAGTTAATTAGTGGGAAAGTTAGAGTTATCTATCAGGATGGTTGAAAATCGGAATAGTCAATGATACACGCGGTTGATTATGGCGGGTTTTTATTTTCTCTTACACACAAGGTATTTATTTACATTGTTTATAACCCAAACGTCAGTAACAAAAAACGCGTGCTCAAACCCAAACAAACCCAAACGTCGAACTGAGCTCAAACATTCAAAGCCCCGCGCGCCGGATAGTTCGCGCCGATAGATGGCGATTCGGGTAGTGGAGATCTCGTGTGCAGAGCCTCGGCTCGGCGAGCATATAAGGAAGCGGGTAGTGCTCGCATTTCAGAGAATTTCGCGGACTTGCCATGGTAAGTCTATCCCATAATAATTCTCTCATGTACTTTTTTTTTTGTAATCCTCATCTTTTGCAGGTGGACAACAACGTGTGGGGGTCACGAGTGGGACCCTCGCTTGGCCCCTCTAACCCAAACGATCCGTAATAAAAATGGGCGCTCTAACCCAAACGAATCGACTTAAGGCTCGCTCGCTTCCGGCCGACTGCGTTGCCTGGATAGCCTGCTTTACCCGTCGGTAAAACAGATTCCGCGGCGAAAGATTTTAACCCTGTAGTTTTGACAAGAGATTTGAACTGTGTAGTTTTGGCGGAAGATTCGAACTGTGTAGTTTTGGTGAGATTAGAACGCTGTATTTTTGGCGGGACATTTGAACTCTGTAGTTTCGGCGCGAGATTTGAACTGTGTAGTTTTGGCGGGAAATTCGAACTCTGTATTTTTTGCGGAAGATTCAAATGTTTTGGCGGGAACCCGAACTATCAGTCACTAAAATTTTTTACTCTGTCGTTTCGGCGGAAGATTCAAACGCTGCAGTTCTGGCGGGAGATTCAAATGTTTTGGCGGGGTCCGAACTATCAGTAACTAAAATTTTTCACTATATCCCCAGAGCGTTGGAGGATGTACGGATACAAACGAGTCTAAACAAGTCGAGATTGAACGGGCGCGGGCCTCCGGACAAACTTAGCGGTGATCTAATGAGTTAACTATCGGAATATGCAGCTATCACTGACCCGTTCGCGCCTCTAGCCGGTGGTTCTGCATTACCGACCGCCGTTGGTTGCCTCCAGGGGATACCCCGGAGAAGCTAATGGCGGCTCGGGCGGACGCTGGGGCGTCGGCCTGTTCTGAACAAGGTAAATCAATCTCTCTCTCTCTCTCTCTCTCTCTCTCTCTCTCCCTCTCTTGTCATCCAATCTGCTTGTCAATATAAATGAAATGCTTTCACCGGGTACACACAAATTATATTTTGAAGCTCGCGCAAAAGCCAAGGACTTAGGCATAAAGTATCTATGGCTTCGCAATGACACGGTTTATGCACGTAAGGCTGACGGTGAGATCAGTCACAAAATTAACTCCCTCAGCGACCTTGAGAGTATTGAGTGACTCCATACATCTTTTACTACGAATAATCTTCGCTCAAATAATAAGTTGTGCTCTCCTTCACACCATCAACCTAAAAGGTTTCTCAATGTAGCTCATTTCAATGCGAATTCCCTACTAGGTCTCCTTGAATTGCTCTTAGCGCATTTATCGTGCAATTGTTATCATATTATATTCATGAGTCCTTGAAAGCATCACTACTTGATTTATCCGAAAATGATATTATCAACGCGCGAGAATTTGTAATGCTAGACTTGATTGCGATCAACAGAGTGTACTATTCTCAGTCATTTACAGGCGTCCGAAAGGTCTTTTTTCTCATCTTATGTTAACGTGTTCTCCCGCCATTTCATTTGTCTATAATAACATAATTGTAACGGGTGATCTTAACTGCAATCTTTTAAGTGATAATTTCAAAGCCTCTTTTCTCAGGAAATTAACAAACTCACCATCTCTATTTATCGTCGATTCTCCAGCTACTCATAATACATCCTCTTCTGATTATATTGCATTAGATACATTTAGGTTAATTATTTAGTTTTTAATTAATTTAGTTTTATTACAAATTGTATTGCGCAATGTTCCAACACAGAAAAATTGTAACTGTGTTGGATACTACTTATATTGCCTAACAGTTTTTACTAAGGCAAATAAACGCTTATCATCATCTCTCTCTCTCTCTCTCTCTCTACATTTATTTTTAAATTTAATTTGGTTCCTCACTCATATCTTTAAACTTCTGTTTATTTCCCTTTATTACTACGGCATAATGATGCCTGAAATGTATTTTTTCGTTTCACCAAAAAATACTGTTTGTATACTTGTAATTTAAATCGACTATTTATAGTTTATTTTTAAATGTTTTATACTACTCGTTATTTATAACTTTATACTTTTTTTTTTGTATTTTTTAGCCTCAAGGACGTATGTCCAAGGCTTAATAAACATATCAATCAATCAATCAATCTCTCTCTCTCTCTTGTGTGTATATGTGAGTATTCTATCTGGTTGTGCCTTTTTCCGAGCTCCAAAGTTTTGACTCGTCTCTGCTGTTAAATGCCTTCGGGCGGTTTTGTTACAGGATCTAAGCGAGGCCAAATTATCGCTTTTCACCGAAACTTAAATTGAAATGGTGCTGCGATCAATTTTTGAGTGACTAAGTGGTGAAAAGCGACCTGGATTTTTCTAACCTCACCAGTTACGAGTTGTGGTTCATATTAGTAGTAGAGCTATGCCGGTTCCCCCCATGTAGGAATCTACCTTACCGACCGTCGGTAAAGCAGATTCCCTCGGTCGGTAAAGCAGATTCCCCCGTCGGTAAAGTGGATTCTCCTTTTAACCCAAACATCGGTAAAAAAGGATGAGCACTCTAACCCAAACGTCGGTAAAAAAGGATGAGCACTTTAACCCAAACAAACCCAAACGTCGGTAAAAAAGGATGAGCACTTTAACCCAAACGTTGGTAAAAAAGGATAGCCACTCTAACCCAAACGTCGGTAAAAAAGGATGGTCACTCTAACCCAAACGAACCCAAACGTCGATAAAAAAAAAGGACGATCACTCTAACCCAAACGTTGGTAAAAAAGGACGACCACTCTAACCCAAACGTCGGTAAAAAAGGATGGTTACTCTAACCCAAACGTTGGTAAAAAAAGGATGAGCACGCTAACCCAAACTTCGGTAAAGCCAACTTGAATGGCGGTGCCCAAACAGTCGTTAAGGCGGACTTCCCGAACAGTCGTTGAGGCGGACTTCCCAAACAGTCGTTGAGGCGGACTTCCCGTACAGTCGTTGAGACGGACTTCCTCGGAGAGCGAGGATTCGCGCCCTCGGGATAGCCGCTGTCAGGATGACAAACTGTCAGGATGGTGAGACGGGACAGCCGCCGGCAGGATGGCCAACTGTCAGGATGGCAAAACAGATTCGCGCGAAACTGGTCGCCCCGAAACGTGAGGATTCAAAGTGCGCGCCCTCGGAATAATAGCAGGCGGGAGTTCCTGCCTTACCGACCGTCGGTAAAGTAGATTCCCTCCGTCGGTGAAGCAGATTCCCCCGTCGGTAAAGTGGACTCTCCTTTTAACCCAAACGTCGGTAAAAAAGGATGAGCACTCTAACCCAAACGTCGGTAAAAAGGATGAGCACTCTAACCCAAACGTCGGTAAAAAAGAATGACCGCTCTGTCCCAAACAAACCCAAACGTCGGTAAAAAAGGATGACCACTCTAACCCAAACAGTCGGTCATGCAGATTTTCAAACCCAAACAGTCGGTAATGCAGATTTCCAAACCCAAACAGTCGGTCATGCAGATTTCCAAACCCAAACAGTCGATAAAAGGATGACCACTCTAACCCAAACAAGCCCAAACAGCCGGTAATGCGGATTTTTAACCCAAACGAGTTATCGAACTGGGATCAAACCCAAACACGGTCAAAGTGGGATAGTTCACGCAAATGCCGATAGATGGCGTTCGAGTAGTGGAGATCTCGTGTGCGGAGCGTCGGCTGGTCGAGCATATAGCGAGTAGCGCGTGGATTTCCGGATATATTACAATGGTAAGTCTATCTCAAAATAATTTTCTGGTTCCCAAAACCGGAACGCTTTAACCCAACAGACCCAAACGTGTGCGCCTCAAGATGGCCGCCGCCAGGATAGCCGCTGGCAGCTATCAAGCGAGCCACCTGGCTAGGAGTTTACCGGCAAAGTCGATCACGCCGGCACAGGATAGTCACTGATAAACGTGTGGGGGTTCGAAATGCACGCCGCAAGATGGCCACCGCCAGCTGTCGGGATCGCGGATAACCACCGTCAGCTATCAGGAGAGCCACCTGGCTAAAGTTTACCGGCAGTCGGCGAGGCAGATCATGATTCTGCGGTGGGGGGATTCGAACTCTGTAGTTTTTGGCGGGAGATTCGAATGCCACAATTTTGGGCGGGAACTCTCAGTCAGGATGGCCACCGGCAGCTATCGGGATAGCCACCGGCAGCTATCAGGATGGCTAGGAGTTCCTACCGACCGTCGGTAAGGTAGATCATGCTTCCGCGGTGGGGGATTCGAACGCTGTAGTTTTTTGTGGAAGATTCTAACGTCACAGTTTTGGTGGGAGATTCGAACCTCACAGTTTTGGTGGGAGATTTGAATTCTGTATTTTTGGCTGGAAGATTCGAACGCCTCAGTTTTGGTGGGACATTCGAATACTGTATTTTGGGTGGAAGATTCCAACGTCACAGTTTTGGCGGGAGATCCGAACCCCCACAGTTTTGGTGCGAGATTTGAATTCTGTATTTTTGGCTGGAAGATTCGAACGCCTCAGTTTTGGTGGGAGATTCGAATATTGTATTTTGGGTGGGAGATTCGAACGCCACAGTTTTGGGTGGGAGATTCGAGCGCTGTAGTTTCGGGCGGAAACTGTCAGTCAGGATGGCCGCCGCCAGCTATCAAGATGGCCACCGTCAGCTATCAAGATGACCACCGCCAGCTATCAGGAGAGCGACCTGGCGGGATGGCTAGGAGTACCCACTGACCGTCGGTTAGGTAGGCTAGCTATCAGGATAGAGAACTGTCAGGATAGTCGGCTGTCGGAATAGTCAGCGATCAGGATTGCCAACCAACTGTCGCTGATTGCCTACCGAACGAACGCAGAGCAAAATCCCATTGGAGGTCGGCCAACCCAGGGTTGAATCCCATTGGTGGACATTGAACCCAGGGCTGAATCCCATTGGTGGACAGTGAAACCAAGGGAGAATCCCATTGCCGTTCAGCGAACCCAGAGCAGAATCTCATTGGTGGACAGCGGAGATACGAACCCATCGTTGACTATCTGGATTGTGAAAGTCAACTATCGAAATGGTTGACCATTAGTTGGAGTTACATAGAGACGCTGGGTAGAGGACTGGAGAATTTAAATGGCGGGCCTCGCGAACGGGATAGTCAATTGCCCAGCGTAGACGGGATGGCTAACGTCGGTAATGCAGATTTTCCACTAACCCCAAACGGTAAGTAGGGTAGGGAGGCCTTGTCGAGAGAGCCTACTGGCGGGAGACACGTAGTTTTGACGGGAGAGCGCGCGGGCTAGCCGACCATCAGTCAAGACAGCCAACCATCAGGATAGTTGAGGTCGACTATCAGTCGGGACAGCCAACCATCAGGACAGTTGGGGTCGACCATCAGTCAGGACAGCCAACCATCAGGATAGTTAAGGTTGACTATCGAGATAATCGAGGTTAGAATAATTACCCATCGGGATAGTAGAGGTTAGTCAGTAGAGGGCCGCTTGTGAAAGGTAGTTCCACTTGTGGGCTGTAGAGCGCGCAGTGACGTATCGATCACACAATCAAAGTGTCAGTTTACCCCCTCTCGTATGTCGCTGCTAAGCAAGCCGTAGCATACGAGAGTGATGGCCGGGAAAGAAATTCTTTCTGATGACATTTATGAACATTTGTAGATTACATGGACTCTTGTAACCAGAGTTACTGTTTCATAAAACTTTAGAAGACGTAACAATTGGAGGTTATCTGGGGAGGCAATATAAAAGCGTCGCGTGGTGATAATTTTTGTCGAGTTTCCTGGTCTGTGCGTAAGACCGTGGTTCGAGCATACCGATAGCGACACGGCGGCTCCCTCCGGCACTAAGTGTACTCCGGCCCATATGGTTCCAGGTAAATCTCTGCTCTCAGGATAGTTGAGGTCATACACGGTTGATCACATATTCCACATACATCTCATCTGAGTGGTGCAAGCAGACTCTTTTCCGTGTTGAGTTAATCGTGTTAGGGATAGGGTGCCGTTGAGCAACGACGTTTATCGATCGTTGGAGCCGCGGCTGCGGAAGGTAGACACTATCGGAATAGTCGGCCGTCGGGATAGCCAACTGTTGGGGTAGCCAGCTATCGGGATAGCCAACTGTCAGGATAGCCAACTGTCGGTAATGGCCTACTAAACACGGCCCAATATTTCGACCCGAACGAACCCAGAGTCGAATCCCATCGCTGGAAATCCCAGTGGCGGGAAAGCCAACGAACTGACGTTAACCATCGGAATAGTTGCAGTTGACTATGTTTGTGGTGAAGTTGACTACCGGAATAGTGCAGTTGACTATGTGTATAGTCGTAGTTAACTATCGGAATAGTCGTAGTTAACTGTTGGAATAGTTGCAGTTGACATGCGAACATTTGAAATCAACTATAGGAATAGTTGTAGTTGACTATTGGAATAGTTGACGTCAATAAACGGATTTCTCGTAATCGATAAGAATCGTGGAAGCAGATCTGACAGGTGCAAAAAAACCTCCGCCTGTTTTGCTATTAATATATTGCGCACCGCGTGACACTTCGCAGTGCATCATCGACGGTCGAAGCGATGGTGCGGCGGCGCAGTTCCGTCGCGAGAAACGAACGCTCAGTCAGATGAGAAAAGATGAGAGATGAAGTTAAACGCAAGTACATGATTCAGAAGGCGGATAAACAATCAAGGGAAAGAGCTATCACCGAAACTTTCAAACCCATCGTCGAACCTCTCGAACGTCTTGTTAATGCAAGTAAGAAGCCTAAGACCTCTCACGATAAGATGGAAAATTCCTTCAAAACATTACGATACAGAAGAATGGTCGAAGTAGAAAACGACTCCCGTAGAAGAATGGCCGGAGCAGATACCGACTCCCGCAGAAAAATGGTTTGAGCAGAAAACGACTTCCGTAGTAGAGTGGTCGAAGCACATAATGGCTTCATCGACTCGGGAGTCCTGCGACTGGCAGTAAATATTCTCCTAAACTCTTGCAGAGCACACACAGTTCCGTTGATCTATACGGACACAGTCCAGCTGATCTCTACGTGAACAGAGTCCTGCAGGAGCTGATTCACGCAGTGCTGACCCACGCACATTTGACGAATATTATGAGGTGCTGGAGGATAGGAAAGGAGTATCGGCTCCTGCCGTCAGCAAATATCTTCACACAAACAGAAAGAAGTAACTCGACACAACTTACGGAGTTCGAAAACTACCGTATGGTAGAACGATGATCGGAGACTCACCCATTCGTTTCGAGAAGGAGAGTGTTGTCGTGGGTGATGACAAGTATCAATCGAGCGTCGGCTTGTTCGAATTGCTCTTCAGAAAGGAGCCTGACCCCCGGCTCGTTAGCGCGGAAGACCGGAACACGTATGGAAAGATCCTGCAAAGCACTGACGCCCACAGGAAACACTACAGTCCGGACGAAGATATACGCAAGAAAAATAGTAGCAAGTGCAAGAACTACGTGGCACTCTTCGGAGGGCAGAAAACAGGTAGTGTCTTGCCTCGATACAAGGTCGCGCGAAGGGACACGCGAATGAACTACGCGCATACTGGGACGACCCGAATGAGCTGGTAGATCGACTGCTGGTGGCCGAACGATCGGCTGGCCACGTCAACGAAATCTTCTCGATCATCGAGGAGTTGCGCGAGGCCAGTATCGCTGTGTAGCTGGATTCAGGGACGCAGCAACGTCAGGTACTACTGGCATGAAAAGGAACGAAGTTATTACCGTCAAAGTCTAAACATTGCCTCGTGAACGCCGTCGCAAAGCACTCAAGTTTTAGGTCGGTCACACGGTGAGTCGAGTGGTGACTTCGACAGTAACACACAAGCTGAAGGACTACTGAGCCCATTGCCATAAGTTTCTACGAAGAAGAGCTCTTATGAGTCCCCTGAGATGCATTTCGTGGAGAAAAAAGAGTGGAGTCTACGTAAAGTGATTCGATAACTCGCACAATAGTTGGATAAATAAAACAGATTTGTAATTTTTGTTAAGATTTGTTCCAATAAATAAAGATTATTTATAATCAATGGTGGATTCAATTTAATTTCGTTACCGTCCATGTACTTTGGGAGTTCGTCGGTCTGTAAAATCTGTTCGAACATCATCGGATCCTTCTCGAACGCGTCCGTGATGCGTTTCAGTAGGAAGACATTTTTTGTCGAGCCTGGCGATGGCTGTCGGGTCATATCCGTGATTTATCTCAGATCAATGCCTTGAACCGTTTACGCACAAAGCTGCCAGTTTCTTCTCAAGCAGGAACTATTTGAGCATTTTTCCGACGTTGTCCATCGTGCCGATGTCTGAGGTCGCGTGTGCTGCCCACGCCCCTTCACAGCTCCAGAGTGTCCCCAGGGCAACATATCCGTTATATTGTGGCATGCGTCTTCGTCAGTCACGGGGTACGTGATGGACACATAGGGCTTCCAGCAGAACCACGGCAAGTTCATCGTCAAAGAACTGGCAGTGATTTTTTTGTTCAAGCCACCATGATACGATCTCAACCAGAATCAAAAGTCATGCATATCTGACTCGAACTATGCTGAAAACGGGGCAAGTACCCTACTACGAGATCGGGAGTACGTGGTAAACGTACAGGGCTTCCAGCGGAACCACATCATGAAGCGGTGACTCCACGGACTTTCTTCTTCGAGTCACCGTGGTACGATCCGCTCCTAGGTGCAAAAGCATGCATCTCTGACTCAAACACAACTATGGTGAAAATACGGCAATTACCCTACTACGAGATCAAGAGTGTGCCTCGGTCGATTCTGCACAGCACCATCCAGGTAAAGTGAGGTTTCAGCGATTCGGGATGGACTCTGAAGTCGCCGCGTGTCGGCGATGCCAAGAGCACACGTTTGACTGTGCCACTCAAGACGTAAATAACGACCGTGTGTTTTCTAATCATTGACTGCAACTATTCCGATAGTCACTGCAACTATTACCATAGCCAACTTCACCTATTCGGATAGTCAACTGCTTCATACTTTTGTCATTTGATGTCATACTTTTGTCATTCAACTGCTTTTGATAGTCAACTATTCTGATAGTTAACTTTAACTATTCTGATAGTTAACTTTAACTATTCTGATAGTGAACTTTAACTATTCAAATAGTTAACTAGAACATTAGTTGGATTTCCCGCCACTGAGATTCGACTCTGGGTTCGTACAGATCAAAATATCGGGTCGTGTCTGTTCGGCCATTTCCAACACTCGGCTATCCTGATAGCTGAATATCCCAACCTCGACTATCCTGATAGCTAACCATCCCGATAGTTAGTTATCCTGACAGCTGGCTATTCTGATCGCCGACTAACCTGATGGACGGCTATACTGATTGCTGGCTATCCCGACAGTTGGGTATTCCGCAAGCACCATCCGCAGCCAACGATTCGGGCTCGACGAACGTCGTTGTTCGAGACATCGTCGGCACCCTGTCCCTAACCCACACTGCGCCCTGACCTTGCGCAAGATTCTACTGGTGAGCCACCCGTCCATTGAAAGATCGCTGTTTCATCGCGACAGTGGGCCCTGGAACCAACCAACGTGGCCTCTCATCGTCGTCACTTGTACAGCGTCGCCAAATAACCGGAAAAATGACCCCTCCGAAGTCGTCCAATGCAGCCTCCAGGGAAAAGAGTTGGATTGCATCACTCAGACGAACAATGTATCTCGAATGCTGAATACGTAATCAACGTGACTATTCTAACCTCAACTATGTTGATAGCAGAGAACATAGATTTACCTGGAACAACGAGCCCTATGGGCTGGAGTCCGCTTAGTGCTGGAACTAGCTACCGTGTCACTATCAGTGTGCTCGAACCACGGCCTTACATACAGGTCTGGAAACTCAGCAAAAATTGAAACCACACTGTGATATTGCCCTCAAATCCAACTGTTACGTCTTCTGAAGTTTTATGAAACTGCCGTTACAAGTCCATGTAATTTACAAATATTCATGAATTGCATCAGAAAAATGACAGGAAGAATTTCTTTCCCGGCCATCGCTCGTATGCTATGGCTTGCTTGGCAGCGACATATGAGAGAGGTGGAGGGGGTTGCCCGACACTTTGAATGTGTGAAGCATGTCGCTGCGCGCTCTATAGTCCATTTCCCGCGGCCCTGTTGTTCTCTGCTGATGGTTGACTATTCAAACCTCAACTATCCCGATGGTCAATCTCAGTTATCCTGATAGTTGACCTCAACTATCCTGATGGTCGGCTAGCCCGCGCGCTCTCGAATCTCCCGCTAAAACTGCAGCGTTCTAATCTCCCAG
This sequence comes from Venturia canescens, assembly GCF_019457755.1. Lineage (NCBI taxonomy): Eukaryota > Metazoa > Arthropoda > Insecta > Hymenoptera > Ichneumonidae > Venturia > Venturia canescens. The sequence goes on from NC_057421.1 coordinate 40,746,987, forward strand.
CAGGAGGTTATCGCGAGGGCGCCTGAGCTTCCAGAAGGAACTCTGCTATTGGCTGTTCTGATCGCGGGGCCCGCGCGTTCCAATCTTCCACTGAAACTGCAGCGTTCGAATGATTCACCAAAACTGCTGCGTTCTAATCTAACCTCAACTATCCGATAACTGACCATTCTAACCTCGACTATCCTGATTGCTGACAGTCGACTAGACTATTTTAACCTCAATTATCTTTATAGTCGGCCGTTCTAACCTCAACTACCCGGACAGTTGATCATTCTAACCTCAAATATCCCGAAAGTTGACTATTCTAATCTCAACTATTCTGATAGTTCGCTGTTCCGATCGCTCCGCACGGCCCGCGCGTTCGAACCTTTCGCCAAAAAGGTAGTGTTCGAAACGCCCTCCAGAACTGCAACGTTCGAATCTCCCATCAAAACGTTCGAATCACCGCCCGGTAACATTTCCGCATGAGGAATTCAGCTATCCCGATAATCGACTATTCCGATAGTTGGGGAATTTTAGTTACCGACAGTTAGTTTGGGGAATTTTAATTACCGACGGTTTGGATTCCCACTGAAACTGCAGCGTTAGAATCTTCCAGAAAAACTGCAGTGTTTGAATCTCCCACCGAAAATGCAACGAATCTCCCGCCAAAACTGTAGTGTTCAAAACCCCCACCGCAGTTGGCTATCCCAATAGTTGGCTATCCTGATCCCACCACACACTCCCGGACACGGTCTTACATACGGGTTTGGAGACTGGGTTCAAATGTTGGTGGTGGGGGTAGATCCCTTAAGCATGAAAATTTCAGTGGAAAATCGACAACACGCTGCGCTGAGATCTTGCCTGCCGGATAATCATAATCTTCAGGTGCGACGGAGATAGGCAGATACCTCTACTGCCCCGTCCCTAGCCATCGTGGTCCATAAGACAGCTGCGCCTCTAGCGGCCAATGCAGTCTAAAATTTTCTTCAATAAGAGACCCTCCGAATTCGACCGAGTTTCCAGACCCGTATGTAAGCTCGTGCCCCCGGGTGGAGGGGGTATGGAACATGCATTACCGACGTGTTTAGACTCGTTTGGGAAATCTGCACTACCGACGTGTTTGGATTGTGAAGTCTGCAGTAACGTCGTGTTTGCATGGAAATCTACTTTGATAACGCGCTAGCCTCAACTTTATTGTTAGCTGACTATTCCGATAGCCGACTATCCTGACAGTTCTCTATCCTGATAGCTAGCCATCCCGATAGTTGGTTATCGTGAGGCGTGCACTTTGAATCCCCGCACGTTTGTATATGACTCCAACTATTCGGATGATCTACCGATAGTCGACTATTCCGACGGTGGTTTCGTGTCTGTGCTATCCACCAATGAGATTCTTCCGTGGCTCCGCTCTCCACCAATGAGATTCGGTCCTGTCTCCGCTGTCCACAAATGAGATTCTGCTCAGGGTTTGTGTCTTCGCTGGCCACGAATGCGATTCGGCCCTGGGTTCGCTGTCCACCGATGAGGTTCGGCGGTGGGTTCGTGTCTCCGCTGTCCTGGGTTTGTGTCTCCGCTGTCCACCAATGGGATCCTGCTCCGGGTTCATTGGCGACAAATAGTTGACTATCCTGATCGCCAATAGTCGGCTATCCCAAGACCGGCACTTTGAATTTCCCGCTGATGGCTATTCTAACCTCAACTGCCCTGATAGCTGCCCATCTTGATATTCGGCTTTCCCAAGACCAGCACTTTCTCGCTCGCGGATATTCTAACCTCAACTATCACAACAGTTGACTATCCTAACCTCCACTATTCTGATAGCTGCCCATCTAGATAGTCGGCTATCCCAAGGTCGGCACTTTGAATTTCCCGCTCATGGCTATTCTAACCTTTCCTGACAGTTAGCTATCCTAACCTCAAGTATCCTGATAGCTGTCTATCCCAAGGCCGGCACTTTGAATGTCCCACCCATGGCTATCCTAACCTCAACTATCATGACGGTCGACCATCCTAACCTCAACTATTCTGATAGCTGACTATCCTAACCTCAACTATCCTGATAGCTGAATATCCTAACCTTAACTATCCTGACAGCTGACTATCCTGATAGTTGGCCATCCTGATAGCTGGCAATCCTGAGGCGCGCAACAAAGGAATTAGTATAGAATCCGGACTAGAGATGGACTTTGTTTGTTTTTTCAGACCAGTCTGACGTCCGCCACCGCTACCACTAACGTCTCGGGATTTAGTTTTCGGGGTATCTCCCCCCGGAGGTATCGACTAACCAACAGCGGTCGCTAATGTGGACTATCCTGATAGTCGACTATCTCGAGGCGCGCACATCCCCGCGCACGTTTGGGGTTGAACATCTGCATTACCGACTGTTTGGGCTTAAGAATCTGCATTACCGACTGTTTGGGTTGAAGCCCTCGTATTTGTAGCTGTATGGGTCAAAGCGGGGAATCTACCTAACCGACGGTCAGTGGGTACTCCTAGCCATCCCGCCAGGTCGCTCTCCTGATAGCTGGCGGTGGTCATCTTGATAGCTGACGGTGGCCATCTTGATAGCTGGCGGCGGCCATCCTGACTGACAGTTTCCGCCCGAAACTACAGCGCTCGAATCTCCCACCCAAAACTGTGGCGTTCGAATCTCCCACCCAAAATACAATATTCGAATCTCCCACCAAAACTGAGGCGTTCGAATCTTCCAGCCAAAAATACAGAATTCAAATCTCGCACCAAAACTGTGGGGGTTCGGATCTCCCGCCAAAACTGTGACGTTGGAATCTTCCACCCAAAATACAGTATTCGAATGTCCCACCAAAACTGAGGCGTTCGAATCTTCCAGCCAAAAATACAGAATTCAAATCTCCCACCAAAACTGTGAGGTTCGAATCTCCCACCAAAACTGTGACGTTAGAATCTTCCACAAAAAACTACAGCGTTCGAATCCCCCACCGCGGAAGCATGATCTACCTTACCGACGGTCGGTAGGAACTCCTAGCCATCCTGATAGCTGCCGGTGGCTATCCCGATAGCTGCCGGTGGCCATCCTGACTGAGAGTTCCCGCCCAAAATTGTGGCATTCGAATCTCCCGCCAAAAACTACAGAGTTCGAATCCCCCCACCGCAGAATCATGATCTGCCTCGCCGACTGCCGGTAAACTTTAGCCAGGTGGCTCTCCTGATAGCTGACGGTGGTTATCCGCGATCCCGACAGCTGGCGGTGGCCATCTTGCGGCGTGCATTTCGAACCCCCACACGTTTATCAGTGACTATCCTGTGCCGGCGTGATCGACTTTGCCGGTAAACTCCTAGCCAGGTGGCTCGCTTGATAGCTGCCAGCGGCTATCCTGGCGGCGGCCATCTTGAGGCGCACACGTTTGGGTCTGTTGGGTTAAAGCGTTCCGGTTTTGGGAACCAGAAAATTATTTTGAGATAGACTTACCATTGTAATATATCCGGAAATCCACGCGCTACTCGCTATATGCTCGACCAGCCGACGCTCCGCACACGAGATCTCCACTACTCGAACGCCATCTATCGGCATTTGCGTGAACTATCCCACTTTGACCGTGTTTGGGTTTGATCCCAGGTCGATAACTCGTTTGGGTTAAAAATCCGCATTACCGGCTGTTTGGGCTTGTTTGGGTTAGAGTGGTCATCCTTTTATCGACTGTTTGGGTTTGGAAATCTGCATGACCGACTGTTTGGGTTTGGAAATCTGCATTACCGACTGTTTGGGTTTGAAAATCTGCATGACCGACTGTTTGGGTTAGAGTGCTCATCCTTTTTACAGACGTTTGGGTTAGAGTGCTCATCCTTTTTTACCGACGTTTGGGTTAAAGTGCTCATTCTTTTTTACCGATGTTTGGGTTAAAAGGAGAATCCACTTTACCGACGGGGGAATCTGCTTTACCGACAGAGGGAATCTACTTTACCGACGGTCGGTAAGGCAGGAACTCCCGCCTGCTATTATTCCGAGGGCGCGCACTTTGAATCCTCACGTTTCGGGGCGACCAGTTTCGCGCGAATCTGTTTTGCCATCCTGACAGTTGGCCATCCTGCCGGCGGCTGTCCCGTCTCACCATCCTGACAGTTTGCCATCCTGACAGCGGCTATCCCGAGGGCGCGAATCCTCGCTCTCCGAGGAAGTCCGTCTCAACGACTGTACGGGAAGTCCGCCTCAACGACTGTTTGGGAAGTCCGCCTCAACGACTGTTCGGGAAGTCCGCCTTAACGACTGTTTGGGCACCGCCATTCAAGTTGGGGGATTTTGCCGATGTTTCCGCTCGTTTGGAATTGAGCACGTTATTTTACCGACGTTTGAGACGGCACGCTATTTTACCGAAGTTTGGGTTAGCGTGCTCATCCTTTTTTACCAACGTTTGGGTTAGAGTAACCATCCTTTTTTACCGACGTTTGGGTTAGAGTGGTCGTCCTTTTTTACCAACGTTTGGGTTACAGTGATCGTCCTTTTTTTATCGACGTTTGGGTTTGTTTGGGTTAGAGTGACCATCCTTTTTTACCGACGTTTGGGTTAGAGTGGCTATCCTTTTTTACCAACGTTTGGGTTAAAGTGCTCATCCTTTTTTACCGATGTTTGGGTTAAAGTGCTCATCCTTTTTTACCGACGTTTGGGTTAAAGTGCTCATCCCTTTTTACCGATGTTTGGGTTAAAGTGCTCATCCTTTTTTACCGACGTTTGGGTTAAAAGAAGAATCCACTTTACCGACGGGGGAATCTGCTTTACCGACAGAGGGAATCTACTTTACGGACGGTCGGTAAGGTAGATTCCTACATGAGGGGGAACCGGCATAGCTCTACTACTCATATTAACCCACAATTTTTGGCCTGCCTTGCTCACGCATGCGTATTATCTTTGTGGTTATCTTCATTGCGATCTCCATACACGCATCGATCGACTATTGGATTCGTACTATAATCACGGAATTTCTTCATCATGTTGCCAGCACTGCGGTCTGTTTATACGGCTCTCTACGAGGCTCTCTGATGTTTTTTCTTCTCATCACTTGAGATCCGACTGTCCAGCCAACGTTACTCACTAACACCTGCTTCTTCACCTCACACACTCCTAGTTTGAAGACAATTGCGGCCCGCGTATCATCGCCTGTCAACATTTTCTAGTTGAAAGTAGCCGGTATTGTAATTCATCCTCTTTATCGACTGAAATTTATCTCTTGTGGTGTTTGCTATCTGCTGTACTCTGCTTTATCAAACAAATGTAGATAGAGAGAGAACGAAAGTTTCTTCTCTTATTCGCTACTTCCAGTTATCTATATTTACATACAAGCGAGTGTTTTTGAGGGTTATATAATATGTCAAACAAGTGCGGTATTTGCAAAAGACCGGTCGGCAAGTCAGAGTTTCTCCGCTGCCAAGGAGAATGTAAAGCTTCCTTTCATTTTCTCTGTGTATCCGGAGAATTTAAGCGCGACTTAGATGAGCTTAAAAAATGTGACTGTTTCTTCTGTGATTTTTGCGATGACGATGAGCCTCAGGATGCTTCTCTTGATCCTTCTGAGATAGTGGAAGTACCCACTAACTCTATAACTCTCGCCGACATTATGAAACAGCTTCAGTCTAGTACTGCATCCACTAATTCACAGTTAGCTTCCATGCAAGGTGCTATAACTAAAGTGGGTGACAACGTACAATTGTTGCAAACAGATGTACGTAATTTAACAGTTTCGCATGAATCTCTTGGATCCAAAGTCTCAGTGCTAGAGCAAAATGTTATTGAGAATCGAAACGAGGCTTTGCAATTGCGAGAAGAAAATAGAATGTTATTGGAGAAACTCGGTAGAGTCTCGGGACAAGTACATTGACAGCCCTGTCGTCTGCTGGCCTGAGGCTCTCGCCGAGACTATCTTTTCTCTGAATAAAACGATTCGCGGTGGTGGGGGTAAAACTGGCATGTCATTTTCTAGAATTGCGGAGCTCAAGAGATGTTTTGTTAGGCGAAAATTAGTTTGGAGACTAAATTTCAAAATCTCTTTCGAATGAGCCCGAAACCAACCCGATCAGTAGCGTAATTGCTGAGAAAAAACTTTGCACAGGCTCAAGATTATGCAAAAGTTACTAACACATTTAGAAATTTGACATGTCTGTATATAATACCATCAAAGGCCTCATGTCCCTCGGTCTAACTTCGCGGCGGTGTCGCGGACTGACGTCACATGCCGAGAGCTCGAAAGTCACCAGCCGAAGTTTCACGTCATGTTGACGTTTGGGGTTATGATGGTATCAAGTGCGTGCGGGATAACTAAAAATAATTTTCGTCATCTGCTAACGAAGTGCATATTACTATTTATTTCGTTAAATTTTGTGATATACTAAACCAGTATCAAAGCGGCCGCGTAAATGTAGTCTGTGATATGTGTGCGAAAAAGGATATAAAAAATGCGCGATGCATATGTCAACGAAAATTTTTCAAGATTTCATTATTTTGTTCGACTGGAAATAAGCGTTAGATAAAATAATCTTTCAATTAAATCAGAGTGCGAGAAATATTGTTCAGTGTAAATATATCGTCAGTGGCTAGGTTATATATATGAAGGCGTCAAGTTATATATATGAATAAATACAACAAAAACACACAGAACTGTTAGAATGATGTTGTAAACTTTAATTGAATAAATGTTTTCTAATTTATTTCTCATGTTTCCCATATTTTGCTTCATATTCAGTTTGGCTCTGCCCTCTCCGATCCTTGTTTTCACTCCATTGGTTTGCAGCGGATCGATACATATCATTAATTGATTGCCTAATATGTGTCCTATGATTTTCTACTATTTCTTCATGCTGATTGTGGTAACGTGATTCAAGAGGTTTCCAGCTATGATCATCAATCTCACAATTTGTACATCAGATTCTCAAAACAGTTTCTGGTCTTGATATAAGTGTAGTTATTCTTTTTCCACCTGGTCTGTCGAGTAACAAATTTTGAAACTTATTCCAAAAAGTCTTTGTATGCTTTGTTTGCTGATCATATGAAAAGTCGAATCTTTGGAATGCAGTAGGCAAACACAAATTTTGACAACAATACTTATGAAATGACATGTATGTTGAGTATTCCCACTTTGCAAATTACAAATGTGGAATTATTAGTGAAAAGATTCATTACGCTAAGTCTACAGTTGCTCAGTTTTGGATGCGATCAAATATAATGCCTGCTAACATCCATGGGAACATACAGAATTTCTGAATACAATGTTCGCTATGTCATTTCAACGTAACATCATGACTTTTGCCAACTTTTCTCTATAATACTATAGATTTGGATTATTGAAATACAGCAAAAATCTGCGAATTATAAAATTGATATACTGTGCCACTCATTTTACTTTATAACACTAACTGTAACATATATGTGAAGTAAAAAACTCATCACAGAAGTCTTCAGTTGCTCATTTATGGATAGATTTTAAATTGCTGTCTTCAAAATTTATTGCGCAGATACATTGAATCACAGCAGATACCTGCGAACTCTGAAATTTCTGCGCATAAATATGTGTGTTAAGTATCACCCCTTATATTTGATTATGAGAATGAGTAATAGAACTTGGTTTAGCAAGTTTTAAAGTATTTCTTTTTAAATACTATTGAAGTTTGTATTACTGCGGTATGAAGCGAATACCTCCAAACTTTCATATTTTTGTGTCGCAGCATGTGTGCCAATCATTTAAATTTTTTACTCCAACCGTAACATGTAATCTCAAAAATTCATCACATACGTCTTCAGCTTTTCTAAATTCCTAAATTTTCCGTTTTCTATTTTATTCTGAGTTTTTAAACTTTTAAAGTCATTCCTGAATTCTCCTGAAATTGTTTTTCTCCAAAACCAATGCAGATACCTTAAACGTCTTTGAATTCCGTTGCTCTGTTGAATTAAGTACACTCAGTTTTTTTTGCTTCTTTGAGTTCTGACATAATAAATGTTTCCGGGTGCTTTTTTTCAGCAACTATCAAACTGTAGATAATTGGATCTCAGCGGCCACTTGCAAACTTTGGAAATATATTTCATCGGGGACACGTTTTGAATGACACGAAAATGTCTAGATTCAGAATGCAAAGCAACATTTAAAAAGGGCCAATTCTGTTGGATTTGTTGTGTCTTGAATTTGATCTATCTTTCCTCTTTTCCTTTCTTTTTCCTAACGTTATCAGCCGAAAATCATATCTCAGCCCGCAACACGCATTGCTCCATGCTCTTGAGTTCCCAATGGACGAAACATATTAGAAGACAAGGAGAAAAATCACCAAAGTCCAAGAATAAACCTCTATCGAAATATTTTCAGTACAATTTCGACGAAAAATAGGTCTTTTTCGTGAAAACCAACGTTATACGCCGAAAATTATAAACAATTCATAGAAATTTAAACTAAAATCTTATAGTCATCTGAACATAAATAAGGATCTTTTGAGAAAAAAGACGTGATATCAAACCATAAACTTCCCCTAGGGAAAAAAAAGGTTGGGACAAGTACATTGATGGTCCCCCGTTTGCTGATAATTTCACCCATAAATAAAACTTTAAACAAAATTTTTTTTTAATTGTAAAAAAAATTATTTCATAAAAAAAACTACAGAACAATTCGAAAAAATCTTTACAAATCTTGACAAAACGTTATATTAAAAAAAAACTAATCTGCATCTATTTTTTAAAATGTCAAAAGAATCAAATAACAAGTAAAAAATAACAAACCGAAAAATCGCCCTTGAAATCATTTTGGAAACCGATGCCTCATTCTTCTTATTTGATTCGAACAGAAAAATCAATTGAAAAAAATTCCATCCAATTTACGTGCAGCACTAAAATTTATGATATCAATCGGTGGACAAGTATTTTATTAGTGACTTCAAATTTTGACATTATTGAATTGTTCTAAGAAGCTTTCAAATCCAAAAGAATCACATGCAAGCTAGTCATTTCTTACTCTATGGTGGCAGAGACTTATAAGAAAATCGATTCTTCTCAGACTTTCAGGATCCTCTGGTATTATTCACAAAATTCGACGTCGATTGGATCGATACAAATTATGTTTAAATATGTGTTAAAAGTACTTGTCCGGCCCATCACTTTCCAATTAAATTGTTTATCCAAATAAAAGTCAGGGCTTGTCTAGAACTGATGGATCACAAGTATTCATGCATGCAGATAGAATTGAGAGAATTATCTTCAAGTAATTTTTACTTAATTGCACTAATTTAATAAAGAACGGAAACAAATTATTCCGCAATATAGAAGGGATATTCTTGTGCATCGATAAATGAAAAAAATTGTACATAATGTATATGTTCAAGCTTCCAAAATAACTCTGCAGTTTACATTCGATGACGGTAATTTTTACTTCCCACTTATTCTTCCAGCGAACGAGTTCCATTCGGAATAAGAACTAATCTATACTATTATTAAGAACATTAAATTAATAATGAATCGCATTTCAACAAACTTTTAACAAGATTCTGCCGTGCCATTTCGTTTTTTTATGATTGATTCTTTATTGAATGAATAGTGATGGGCCGGACAAGTACTTTTAACACATATTTAAACATAATTTGTATCGATCCAATCGACGTCGAATTTTGTGAATAATACCAGAGGATCCTGAAAGTCTGAGAAGAATCGATTTTCTTATAAGTCTCTGCCACCATAGAGTAAGAAATGACTAGCTTGCATGTGATTCTTTTGGATTTGAAAGCTTCTTAGAACAATTCAATAATGTCAAAATTTGAAGTCACTAATAAAATACTTGTCCACCGATTGATATCATAAATTTTAGTGCTGCACGTAAATTGGATGGAATTTTTTTCAATTGATTTTTCTGTTCGAATCAAATAAGAAGAATGAGGCATCGGTTTCCAAAATGATTTCAAGGGCGATTTTTCGGTTTGTTATTTTTTACTTGTTATTTGATTCTTTTGACATTTTAAAAAATAGATGCAGATTAGTTTTTTTTTAATATAACGTTTTGTCAAGATTTGTAAAGATTTTTTCGAATTGTTCTGTAGTTTTTTTTATGAAATAATTTTTTTTACAATTGAAAAAAAATTTTGTTTAAAGTAGAATGTTATTGGAGAAACTTGCGTTCTTAGAATTAGGAATGTCAATGATGACCTCGTCTAGGTTTCCGTTTGAACTCACGATCACTGGCTGCCCATCCTCAGTTTCGGATTCATCAGAGTTGATGGTGGAGAAAATATTTAATGCTCTAGGAGTGTCTGATTTACAAACAGATATTCTTAACATACGGAAAACCACTATCGGCTCTCGATACGAATCCGGTAGACTGAGCTCTTCTCAGAACTGAAACATTACACCTCGAGCTACACTTATTGTTTACTTAAAGTCGTCATCTACTCGCGACCACATTGTGCAAAAAAAACGTGAATTGCGTGATCTTATGGTAAAAGATGTATTTGATGTCGAAGAGTCTAGTAAGATTTTTGTAAATGAGCATTTACCGCCTCATCTCTATAAGTTAAAGAAAGTGGCAAAATCTTATGCAAAAAGACATGGCTATAAATTTGTCTGGACTAGAGCCGGTAAAGTTTGGATAAAAAAGTCGAATGGTAGTGAACCGATTGCAATTTATTCAGAGTCTGACCTAGATAAGCTGGGTTGACTAGCAGTATCACCTTCATCGGATTTTTCAACTGTACAATTGCCTACAAAATTGATAAGTAACTGTGCAAACTCTTTGTCGATTTTTCTGTTCAATGCGAACTCGCTACTGAGTCATTTTGATCTTTTAACTGAACGGCTTGTGTCCCAATCGTATCATATCATTGCGGTTACCGAAACATGGTTTCAGGATATGTCTCCCGACGACCTTGTACGTCTTCAAAATTATTCTCTTATTAGAAATGATCGTAAAGTGAGTCGTGGAGGCGGAGTAGCTTGTTATGTTCACAATTCACTTAAATTCAAAATACTCGAGCTTTCTAGTGGTATTACTCTTAATTCTCCAGAGTTTATTATCCTGGAGCTTTCCGCTGGAAATGAGTCACTCTTATTTACCACCATGTATCGTCGCCCTAAGGGCCACTTATTTAACGAATTTGCTGATATTTTTAATCGTCACGCCTTTGCGTATAAAAACATTGTAATATGTGGCGATTTAAATTGTAATTTATTGCGTGATAGTTTTGAATCTACTTTTCTGCGCGAATTTGTTGCCTCGCAATCTTTACATTGCATTGAAACGCAGGCTACTCATCATTCTTGTACAACTGACTCTATTCTTGATATTTTTATTGTGGATAGCCTCGATAAAGTTTTGTCAATCAGTAAATCCGATGTGCCGTTCATAGCCGGGCATGATTTTTTGGAGCTCAGATACGATTTTGCTTCTCCTCCAATTACCGAGAGGAAATTATCACGCAGATCTCTAAAACGTTTCAATTGTGAGGCTTTGAAAAGCCTGACAATTGCGAGTGCGTTGAAACGCACTCTGATAAGTGAACTGCATTCTCTATCGTATGAATTTGCTAGTGTCGTCAATCCTGAGGAATTGACAAATTTAATTCAGCTTTCGGTTACCAACGCTTTCGATTCTCATGCTCCGATGTGTACTTTTACAGTGCGTCGCCCGGCAATGCCTTGGCTTTCGGATTCACTGAAAACCAAGTTAAGGATTAAGAATACTTTATACAAGCGTGCCAGACGTTCTGGTTCTTTAGATGACATGAATGAATATAGGAGGTTCAGAAACTGTGTGACTGCCGAGATGAAGGCAGCTAAAAATGTATATTTACTAAATAGATTTTCAAATAGCACTGATTCTTCAACCTTGTGGAGAGAACTTGCACTCTATGGATTAACTAAGCCCAAGTCTCAGTCACCATTTACTTATTTTAATCCAAATCAACTGAACTCTTATTTTGCTTCTATTTCTAATGTTAGTCCTAGATGCGATTGGGCTCTTTTCCTCACAGAGATGGAAAGCATTCCGGTGGGTCGATGCGAATTTTACTTCTCCGCGGTGACATCAGAGATGGTGAAGTCGCTCATTTTAGCTTCAAAACCCTCTTTGGGCGAAGACCCTGATGGTCTATCATCGTTTATGTTGCATAATTCCGCACCGGTGTTGTTGAATCAGATAACAGATCTTTTTAATATGAGTTTCAGTGAGTCCTGCTTTCCCTTGTCATGGAAGAGAGCTTTTATTAGACCTCTGTTAAAAACAAATCCTCCTCTATCTGAGTCCGATTGCCGGCCTGTTGCCAATCTGTGCGAACTTTCGAAAATTTTAGAGAGACTTGCTTTGAAACAACCTCAACTATCCTGATCGCACGGCTGGCGCCATGCCAAAACTGCCGCGGGAGCATCTCCACAGTCGGCTATCGGGTGTTTGTCGAGGGGGGGTGTGGAATCAGCATTAACTTGTATTTGGGCGGAAGTCCACCTCAGCTATCCTGACACTCGGCTATTCTTACTCAACAATCCTGGTTGTTCTAACCTCAACTATTATGATCGCACGGCTGGCGCCATCTTACGCTAAAACTGCCGTGAGAGAGTCTCCACAGTTGGCTCTATCGGGTGTTTGTCGAGGGGGGTGGGAAATCAGCATTAACTTGTATTTGGACGGAAGTCCACCTTGAAAGCTGAGTATTCCGATAGCCAACTATCCCGAGATCGAATCTCCACCACGTGACTGCAACTATTCTGATGGTTCACCAATGGGATGTATGTTCGCCTTCCACCAATGGGATTCTGCCCCTGGGTTCGCTGTCCACCAATAGGATTCAGCTTTAGGTTCGTTCGGTAGGCGACAGTCGGTTGGCTATCTTCATCTCTGATCGTTAGTCGGCCATCTTGATCGCTGACTATCTCAACTATCCGGACGATCCTAACCTCAACTATTGTGACAGCTGACTATCCTAACCTCAACTATCGTGACTATCCTAACCTCAACTATTGTGACTATCCTAATCTCAACTATCGTGACAGCTGACTATCCTAACCTCAACTATCGAGACTATCCTAACCTCAGCTATCGGGACTATCCTAACCTCAGCTATCGTGACAGCTGACTATCCTAACCTGAACCATCGTGACTATCCTAATCTCAACTATCGTGACAGTTGACTATCCTAACCTCAACTATCCCGATAGTTGTCCATCCTGATAACTGGCTATCCTGAGGTGCGCAATTTCAAAAGAATTAGGATCTTGGCCTAGAGAGAGATTGATTGATTGATAGGTTTATTTATGCCCTAGCAAAGCTATGGGGCACAAGGCACAAGAATACAAAAGCATAAAATAAAAATAACATGAAAAAGGAATTAAGTGAAAAGTAAATAATAAAATAATATGAAGATTAAAAGTAACATATTCTAGCATAATGCATAACAGCCTAACTTAAAAATAACATAGCTCATTAGACTAATACGTATCTAAACTTAACTAAGTAAAAAAACTACGTAAAACTAAGTAAAACAAGCGTAATATAGTAAATATAAGCGAATGAGTAAAAATAAAGCAGGAGAACAATTGATAATATAATTTCACGAAAGTCAGCGAACAGAAAGCTGGAGATACCCATGAAACCGACGAACAACAAGTGAGAGAAAAAGAAAAGAAATGTAAAAGAAAAGTAAATGGAATAATAAAAGAAATAATAAAAGATTTGCATCATTGATCTGAATCAAAAAGAAACTTAAAAAGACTAGTTTTAAAAGATGAGAGAGTAGCCGAGGAGGTGATAGAGAAAGGTAGGGAATGCCAAAAGTAAGCACCCGAAAAAGCAAAAGAATTTTGAAGTGTGGAAGTTCTGAAATGAGGAATCTTGAACGTGGGAGGTAAAATTTGTCGAGTCGGACGAAGAGGAGGAGGAACACGAGTAAAGAGCTCACTCAAATAGGTAGGCACAGTGCCTTTGACCACGTGGAACATGCTGATGCCTAGGAAGTAGCGGCGTCGAGAACGCAGGCTCAGCCAGCCAAGATGACGTCTATAAGGGGTAATATGAGTATCGCGACGCAAGTCAAAAATAAAGCGGATAGCACAATTCAAAGCACGCTGTAATACAGTATTTTGCTCATCAGTTAGATCATTAAAGACTAGACAACAATAATCAATAATGGGAAAAATTAGAGTAGTGACCAATGTAGTGCGAAGCTTAACCGACAACGCCGATTTATGGTATTTTAATTTGTAAAGAACAAAATGAACACGTTTCGAAAGAGACAAGATTTGTTTGTTCCACGATAGATTCGAGTTCATGATTATACCCAGATTCCGTACCTCATTGACAAACGGGACTAATTTGCCATCAATAATAATTGGAGCAAGCGAGTTCAAGTCAATACGATTTATATACGCAGGACTACCCAATAGGATGACTTTAGATTTAGATAGATTTAGTTTCAACCCGTTCCTCAAAGCAAATTCCGCAATCACATTTACATCAATTTTAATTTTCAAAAGAGCATCGTTCAAATTAGAAGGTAGGCAACTCAAGTAAATCTGTAGGTCATCAGCGAAGAGCATGTGATGCGTGTAGAGAAGTTGAGCTCCAATATCATTGATAAACAATGAGAACAGTAAGGGACCAAAGACGGATCCTTGAGGAACACCTGAGGAAGTAGGAAGCCAAGGTGAATGGTTAGAAGAGGGATCAATTACAGCTTGAGACCTACCAGTTAAATAGGAGTAAAACCAGCGGAGGGCACGGTCACCAAATCCAAAGTAAGAACGAAGTTTAAGCAGAAGTAAGTTGTGAGGAACCATATCAAAAGCCTTACTAAAATCGAAGAGAACGAGTAGGGTAATTTTCCTATCGTCCACAGACTGGCAGACGTCTTGTCGTATACGCAGAAGGGCAGTTTGTGTACTAAAACCACACCGAAAACCCGATTGCCTAGGGTCAAGCAGATTATTACTATTTAGAAAAGAGGAAACTTGCTTTAGCACTATACGTTCTAGCAATTTGGCAAGTTCACATAAATTTGCAATAGGACGGCAGTCAGACGGCGAAGCAGGAGGCGAAACCTTCAACAAAGGCCGAATAAATGCACGTTTCCACGTGGTGGGGAAGTAAGAGTGAGCTAAGGAAGCATTGAAGAGCTGTAACAAAGATGGAAGCAGAATCGGTAAAGCAGACAGAATGGTAAAAGAAGAAATACCATCTGGTCCCGCCGAGTGGGAAGATTTGAGTGAGGTACGAATGAAGAGGGCTAAAGATTCAGGTGAGAGTAGAGCAAACTCAAAAATTGGTCGGTCATTCTGCAGAGGAGGTAATTTTGAGAGAAAATCATCAAGCTCACAAGACGGAGCTGCGTTAGCAATATTGGCAAAATAAAGGTTGAGTTCCTCTGAAGAGAAATAGTCGAAACAAGAAGAAGATTCAGATTTAGCCAGACCAAGTAATTTGAGCTCCCTCCAAACACTAGAGCTATCATTTATTGACGCAAACCTTTCACAATAATAGTTATTACGAGCCGAACGAAGATCTCGAGTAAGATTATTTCTAAATTTACGGAAAATCAATAGGCTCAACAAATTTCCAGTTCGCATGGCTTTCTTATACATCGCATTCTTAGTCTTAATACGTAACTTAAGAGCATTCGTACACCAAGGCGTAGGCGGTTTAGATACAGTAAACGTACATACCGGAGCGAGAGAGTTAAGCGCAGAAATTAAAGTGCCACCCAACTTAAACAACAGAGAATCAATATCAGAAGGCGATGCACAATCAGTATGAAGAGCAAATGCCGAGGAAAGCAAATTGTAAAAAATTGAAACATCAAAGTTCTTAAAATTACGACGAGTGTAAGTACGGGCAGCAGGTAATTGAGCGTCAAAAGCATACTGCAGCTCTATAAGATCGTGGCCTGCAATGAATGGCGCATCAGTTTTACTAAATTTTATCATTTTGGTTGAACTATCAATGATGAAAATATCAAGCCAAGAGTGAGAAAAACCAACGTGATGAGTCGGCTGTGAATCAACGATATGCAGAGAGAACAAGGAGGCAAAGTTACGAAGTGAGGAAGCCTCAAAGCTGTCCGTAGCCAAATTACAGTTTAGATCACCCGTTAAAATAAGATTTTTGTACAAATGGAGATAATTTGATAAAGTATTTATAAACTCATTAAAAAGTAACCCTTTAGGGCGTCGATAAAGAACAGCAAGCAAGAGAGGGTCACTCGATGGACGAGAAACCTCAAGCAAAATATATTCAGGAGAATTTAACAAAATATTAGGCGAGAGTTCCAAAACCTTGACTTTTAAAGACGAGTGAATATAAGCCGCAACTCCTCCTCCTCGCCTACCCCGCCGATCATTGCGCACAAGTAAATAATTATCAAGTTTCAATAATTCAGAGGAGATACCCGGGTGCAGCCAGGTTTCAGTAATCGTTATAACATGTTGGAAGTTGGTAGAACACGAAAAGTGAGAAAGAAACAGATCAAAATGACCGAGTAAAGAATTAGCATTGAACTGGGCTACTTTCAGCGGACTAAGAATATTCTGTTGGGCGAGATTACAGGCCGGTTGCACCCGAATTGCATCAGAGGGTAGTCAAGAAATCAAGGCGAGATCTTTGTCGGTCGAGATTCTAATCGGAGGAACGCCATTAGCCTTGCGAACGAAGATGGAGAGAGACTCGATAAAACACGACTTCCAAGATTTCTCACTCACTTTAGCTTTAGCACGCTTAAGTAAATTGTACATAGATGGAGATAAGTTATCGTTAACATAAATTTGGCCACGATGAGACGTTACAAATACTTCATTTACAGGGAGCTGTTTTTTAGTACGCTTGTTTCGCAGAATCTGGTCACAAACCATGGGCGATTTGATGCCGACAAGAAAAGATTTAAAGGCCAGACTCGACTGAATTTGATCGGGAGCCGCAGAAGAGTCAGGTCTTTGCAAGGTAGATTTAGGAGGTAGTGGTCTAACGTTCAAAATATCACCGATCAAATCAGAAGAATCGAGAGCCGTGAAAATCTTACTCACAATAGCTTTCGGCGAATCTTTAACGTCAGGTGGAATACCCGAGATAGTTAGCTCCACATGAACAAGTTGAGATTCAACATTTAATATCCGAGCCGACAGGGAATCATGATTCGATGTGAGCTCCGTATAATCATTTATGACCTTGGTTTCTAACTCGTTAACTTTAGTGATAGTTTCAGTTTGAGAGGCATCAAGCTTATTAACTTTCAAACTCAAATCCTCCAGGGTTCGGACCACACCAGAGAGAGTATTGAAGAGAGTAGTGAATTGAGTGTTCATAGGAACAGAAAGAACCTGCAGTTGGTTAAGGACCGAATCAAGTTTGTCCGAATTACAATGAGTGCACGAAGTCGATGGAGGTGTTAAATCTGGTGTACGAGGTGTAATTATAGATCTGTGCATAGAGCAATCATCACAGCGAAAAAACGATTTTCCAATAAGCTCTTGGCGAGTTACGGAAAACTTAGCTGCAGCACAATCAATATGATAACTCTCACCACACTCTCCAGAACAAGAAAGGATGCTTTCCCCCCTTTTCGGAGGGCGGGAGCACGCTGCACAACTAGACATGATAAAATTTGGATAATAAAAGAGACAGTAATAGAAACAGCGTAGGCCGGAATAAAAATAACAAATATAAGTAAAAGTAAAATACTAAGAAAGCAAATCTATAGATAGAAATAAAATAAATACAATCTTCTTGAGTTGATACACAAACAGATGACAAAGCAGATGTAGAAGCCAGGAGGTGCCACGGAGACAGAGCAGAGAGCGAGTAGTAAGATAATAGAAGTACAGGAGCGTCACAGCTGATGGAAACCAGGCGGTACGAGCGCAGGTAGCAAGTACAGTGGAGCCAGAGCAAAGACGATGGTATTGCAGGTCAGCGTAGGCGCGATGTAGAGAGACAGCTCACAGACGGTTAGATAGTAACTGGGCCAACACTTGATAAAGAAGATTTGGCTACGAATGCCATACATAAGGAAACCAGCGCGACGAGCAGAGATATACGGCGGCACATCAATAACCGGCCCGATCACGCACAGAGAAATAATACGAAGAATAGAGCAGAACGGAGACGAAGAGAAAAAAAAAACAGGGCTGAACGCCTGTTTATTTACTCAGCCACACAGTGAATAACTGACAGACAACAGTCTAAATATAGAATGATGCCAACGAACTCGGAAGCAGGCTAATAATAGATTGATGCCAACGAAAATAGCAGCACTAATAAATTTATATAAGTAGTCACTGATAAATTCGTATAAATAGCCACTAAGAAACACGAAGAAATTTGGCGCGGTCAAACACACTAGGCCCCAATGTCGAAAAACAAAAGAACACACGAAGATTGGGTGGGCAATACGTAATGCTTGTTAACAACACCATAAAAGAGAGAGAGAGAGAGAGAGAGAGAGAGAGAGAGAGATGATGATGATGATGATTTAAGTTTATTATTTTAAAATTTTCAAAAACAATAATAATGACACAGAATAAAATAATAGAAAAAATAATAGAAAAAAAAACAGCCAGCCGGGCAACAGAATGCACTTAACAGCTATGTAGTGGAGGCTTATAATATGAAATAATGTTTTGTGTGCTCAACGTAATTTCGATTTCGATCTAGTAATGTTACATTTGTGATAAATTACTTGACTTGATGACATTTTTCTTATGCATAAGTGAGCTTTACAAATTTTGCGCGTATTCTTGAGTTAAAAGATAGGCGTTCAATTTCGCTTTGAAGCTGTTTAGGCTACTAGCTGTAGTAATTTCACTAGGCAGGGAATTCCAAAAATAACACGCAGAGATGCTGAAAGAGTTTCGATAGGTAACAGTGCGATGAGCACTTACATTGAAAATAGGAATTTGACGTCTAGTTGATCTTCGCACATCATCTTCAGTTATACACAGCAGTTCTTTCAAGTATGAAGGTACAGTTTCATATAAAATTTTATAAACAATACATCCTTGAAAATACGCACGCCTATTTTTAACCGATAGCCATCCTAATTTGTGGCGATAGGGAGTTATGTGAACATCATGCTTCAGATTAAAAATGAATCTAATACAGGAGTTTATTAGCCTCTGAAGTTTTGTGTTGAGTTCGCTTGTCAGATTGTGATAAACCACAGAACAGTAATCCAAGAGAGGAAAAATGAATACGGTTACAAGTTTGATCTTATGAGATATTGGTAGTGATTTATTTAGGTGCTTTATTTTGTGAAGTGCAGAGTGCACTCTTTGAGAAATAGATGAGACATGATTATTCCAGGAGAGATCAGAAGATAAAATAACTCCAAGATTTCTAGCAGTACTCACGAAGGGAAGAGGGGTGTTGTTAATTTTTATAAGTGGAAGTTCCTCAATGTTTATACTTTTTACTCTTGCATTACTTCCCATAATAAGGATCTTAGATTTCCCGATATTTAGTGATAGGCCATTTAATTCAGAGAAGTCAAATATTACATTTATGTCATGGCTTATTTTGTTAATGGCAGCAGGCAGTTCATGAGGTTTACACGTCAAATAAATTTGCGTGTCGTCGGCAAATACCATGTGGTCTGAGTATCTCAGATTTCTAGCGATGTCGTTTATAAAGATCATGAAGAAAAATGGTCCAAGAACAGACCCTTGAGGTACTCCCCTCGAGGTTGGTAACCATTTAGAACAGTTTCCTGAGTTGTCGATTACAGCTTGTCTTCTGTTTACTAGATAGGAACGGGACCATTTTAGAGCAAGATCATCGAATCCATGTTTTTTGAGTTTGCCAAGAAGAATTTTATGGGAGACTGTATCGAAAGCTTTACTAAAATCGAATAGTACAAGAATGAGTAAATTTGAATTATCTATTGCTTTTCTCACTTCATCACAAATGCGTATCAAAGCGGTTTCAGTGTTGAATCCTTTGCGGTAAGCAGACTGTCTATAATCAAAAATATTGTTTGTTTCAAAGAATTTATCAAACGAAATTTTGACAATGCGTTCAAACAGTTTCGCAAGCTCGGGAAGGTTCGCAATGGGGCGAGTATCAGAGGGAGATAGAGGTATTTTAATTTTTGATAGCGGTTTGATATGAGCACATTTCCAGGTACTGGGAAAAATGCCAAGCATGAGAGATAGATTGAATATTTTTGTAAGATGAGGAGCGAGACGTGGAAATGCATTTACGATAGAAAAAGGTGAAAGGCCATCAGGACCTTGTGATAGAGAGGAATTTGGTATGGAATATAATAATTTTTCAACAGTAGCATTTGTGATTGTGTCAAAGCTGAAAACAGGGTAACCGCGTTGGCAAGTAGCAAGATAGTTGTCAATTTCTTCATCGCTATCGATGGTTTGTTGACACGAGACAGAGGCGTAATATGAATTTAAACTATCTGGTGTAAAAAAGTTAAGAGGGGAGTTTCCTGTAGATTTAGTAAGTCCTAATCTCGCTAGCTCTTTCCACATTTTCGATGGATCATGAATGTTGTTCAGTTTAGTCAATTGATATTCGTGTTTTGCATTTTTTATTTCGGTAGTTAGTTTATCTCTAAAATTTCTATACTCTGCAAATCCGAGGAGACTGCCTGCTCTTTTTGCTCGTTTATATAGATCGTTTCTTACTTTCATCTTTCTTTTAAGATTAGGAGTCAGCCAAGGAGAAGCTGGTTTCATGACTTTGAACTTTTTCCACGGGGCATAAGTATCCATAGCTTCCGACAGTGATTTAGTCAGGGATCTCACTAAATTATCTACGCTTGAAGATGCATTTTCAGGAGAGGAATTTAGTTCGTATTGATGTACTGTGCTACAGTTTATAAGAGAATCAACTGTCATAGCATAGTTTACTGACTCAAAGTTTCTGATCGATCTACGAAGAATGTAATGAGGTTGAGTATGAGCTAGATCAAATTTGTAAGAAAGTGTAAGCAAGTCATGCCCATTTATAAATGGAACATCCGATTTTGAGAAGTCTGAAATCTTTTCTTCGCAATCAGTGATTAATACATCCAGCCACGAGTCACTAGTACTAGTGTGGAAGGATGCATTCGAGACCACAAGGTGAAGCGCCGACGACTCAATGAAATCTCTTAAATATTTTGCCTCAAAATTTGTGGTTGATAGGTTACAGTTTAAATCTCCACCGATAATAATATTGCAATACGCATGAGAAAACCGTTCGAAAGTTGTAATAAAAGTATCAAGAAGTTGGCCTTTTGGCCGTCGGTAAATGGAAGAGAATAATAAGGGACTCGAATTATTTTGAGTAATATCAAATAGAATAAATTCAGGAGTATTTGAAAAATTGCTGGGCGACATTGCAAGAACTTTCACTTTTAGGGAACATTTTATGTAACATGCAACACCTCCCCCCTGTTTTCCTTCACGATCATTTCGAATAAGGAAATAACCATCAATTTTGACTAGCGAATCTTGAATATGGGAGTGTAACCAAGTTTCAGAAATGGAGATTATGTCAAAGGTATTTTCAGAAAAGAATAAGCGTATCTCATCTATATGTGCTAAAAGTGAGTTTGCGTTAAATACTGCTACTTTAATAGTGGAATTTGAGTTTCTAACAGGCAAGTTTTTAGCGATTTTGTTTAGAGAGGTTTTCGAGGCTACGATATGATTTCCAAGTCATGTGATTTTTTCCAGGTCTTCGTGATTATTTATAAGAATACGCGGTTGACCATCCGATTTATGAATGAATATATTGCCATTATTTGACCAAACGTACTTATAATTATTTGCGATTGCTCTTTTTTTCACTTCCTCGCGAAGCTTGTAAGCAACAGGGTTTAACATTTCATTTATGCCAATCTTGAAATTACAAGTGTTTGCTGCGCAATTTTCGAAGATTTCACTTCTGACCAGTTCACGTTTTTCTCTTTTCTTATCGAGGACAATTTGCCTTATAGTCGCTGAGGTCAGAGAAATGACGTATGATACACTGAACGCAGAGTTACTACTATTTTTCCCAGCAAATTTTTTGTTGGGGAGATTACGAATTTTTACGATGTGCGGGACGAGTTCTGGAATGCCAAGAAGCTCAAAAATCTTGATAGCAATATCACGGGGATTTACCGCAGAATCAGAGGGAACACCAGACATGATAATTTCACAATCATAAGTTGACGAAAATTTAGCATGAGTATCCTGTGATTTCAAAAGATTGATTTCATCTAGCAGGGCTTTGTTTGTGAGTTCGAGTGACTGTATTTGAGTTGTATGATTGCTTATTATGGCATCAATCAGCGGAATACGCTCAAGGAGTAATTTAAATTCATTGTTAGTTTGATTTTGACGTTCACTGAACTCAGCTATCTTACTTTCTGTACTGTCAAGTTTTTTGCATACATCAGCAATTTTTGTGTCAGTTGCATCAAGTTTAGAAAGAATTTCTGCCAGCATGGATTCTGTGTTTGAATTTTGAGATACCTCCGAATTTCGTCTGAGTGTCAGACTATTGTTTTTCGAAGGTCCAGCGTGTGATTTAGGCATATTGATCGAATTGTTGGTAGGTTCAGTTAAATTCTTTATGCAACAGGCACTGGCTGATTTAGTGACAAGATACGAGTTTACGCAACCTGGATGAAAAGACTTTTGGCAGTTTGTGCAGGTTAATTTAGTCCCCGCAACACGCTTACTGCATTTGAAACAAGCTGAAGACATTCGCTGACAATTAGAATTAATTCAATTAAATAAGTTAATGAAATAACAACAATATTTTCTATGCAGTCATGTAAAATGAACAGTTTGATTTACGATGAGCTCAATAAAAGAGGTTAAAGCCGGCAGTACATCAATGAAGAGTAATGCCTTATAGCAGACTTTTGTTATGATAGCTCACATGTAAGTGAATGTGTGGAACAATACAACGATAAGATCGACAAGTACCATACTTGGGTAGTTGGTCAAGCACATGCGCAGTGAGTCTCACGGGTAAACTTTCCAAAGATCCAGAATATAGAGTAGTTGTCGTAGCAGGTCGATGTTACTGGCCAATCCCTGAGCTGGCAAACAGTGCAAATTCAGCGGTTGCGCGTGCGTAGAAACTTTGCCAGAAGCAAGGGTTCGGTGATTTTCGGAAATGTGCTAGCAAGTAGGCGGAACAGTCCGAGTAGATTTGTTGATGTTAGATAGGGCGATAAGGCTCATGCGCAGATAACAGAATATTGAAGATCAGGTGAGCATGCGCGGAGACGAACCACGATGCTGGTAGGAAAGAAAACCAACCGCCGTTGATAGTTTCTAGGTTAGGAGTCGCTCACCACTTTTCACCCAAGATAACACTTTTTTCGGAAAAGGTCCTTCGAAACGCAATATGTCAGGGTGAAAAGCGAAAAATTGCACGCTTTAATCTGCAACAAAAACGCCCGTAGGCAAACTACAGCAGAAACAAAGTCTCTCTCAAGCAGGAGCAATTTGATACACGACTGTTCGGACTTACCGAGAGAGAGAGAGAGAGAGAGAGAGAGAGAGAGAGAGAGAGAGAGAGATTGATTGATTGATTGAATGTATATTTGCCCTGGACAATGTCCTTAGGGCTAAAAATCAAAGAAAAGTTATATACATGCGTAACAATATGGTAAAGATAAAGTCTAACAGAAAGTAAACTATGAAATATACAGTGAAGTATATAAAATATAGTATAAAACATAACATTGATAACAAAAAAATGGAGAACTATGGTAGCTTCGATTTTAGTTAATCATAGTAAAACATTTTTATTAGAGTCTATTTGGGTCTTCCAATTCAAAGAGGTATGAAAAGAGGCGTGCTTTCAAAATGCTAAGAGACGGAGATGCTCGGATATTGTGTGGCAGTGAATGCCAAAAATAGATTGAAGTCAAAACAAAAGAGTTTCTAAAGGTTGCCGTCCGGTGCAATGGGATATGAAAGATGTCAGGTGAATGACGTCTCACCGCTCCCTGAGAGAGATTTGCTGGTTGGTAAAGATCTGATAAATAAGAAGGTGCTTGCTTATTAATAATACGAAACATGAGAATGCCAATGAAATACAATCTCCTTGATTTGACAGTTAACCATCCCAATTGTCTCCTAAAAGGCGTTATATGTTCATCTCTTTTAAGATTAAAAATGAAGCGAATGCCGCTATTAAGTAACACATCTAATTTTTTGTTTAATTTTTGCGAAAGATCATTATATACCGTGCAACAATAGTCGATGGGGGGAAACAAGAGAGCTGTGATTAGCATAATTTTGTTCTGAGGTGATAGAATTCTTCTGTGATATCGTAATCGGTACAGCACCTGGTTTACTTTACTGGAGATACCGTTGACGTGTTTATTCCAGGACAAATTCGCAGACATAGTAATGCCCAGATTACGCACATCACTGACATACGGAAGAGAGACACCATTTACTTCAATAGACGGCAGTACGTTGTAGTTTAGTCGACCAATGAACTTACTGCTGCCAAATATAATCACCTTGGATTTAGTGAGATTTAATTTTAGGCCATTGTCAGTCGCATATTTGGAAATTGCTCGAACATCATTAGCAACAAGGTCCAGTTCATCAACGATATTAGCTGGAAAACAGCTACGATAAATTTGTGTGTCATCGGCAAACGTTAAGTGTTTGCAATGAGTTGAGAATAGTGCCAATATCATTGATAAACAGGGAGAAGAGCATGGGTCCTAAAACAGAGCCTTGAGGCACTCCAGATGTTGTCTGAGCCCAGTTCGAGCAATTACCAGCATCGTCGATACACGCCTGAGTTCTGCCATTTAGATAGGAATGAAAAAATCGTATAACCTCATCAGGAAATCCAAAGTTCCGAAGTTTGATCAGCAGTTTGTCATGTGGTACCGTGTCAAACGCTTTACTGAAATCAAATAGGATGAGTATGGTTATTTTCCTGTTATCTACTGCTTCCCTAATGTCATGACTCAGTCGTAAGAGTGCTGTCTGAGTGCTGTACCCAGTACGATATGCAGATTGCGCAGGATCCAGTAAATCATGCTTAGTAACAAACGAGAAAATTTGGTCAAAAATTGCACGTTCAAACAATTTAGAAATCTCACAGAGATTTGCTATAGGTCTCGTATCAGCTGGCGAGGATGGAGGATTCGACTTAATGAGCGGCCGTATATATGCCCTTTTCCAAGTAGGTGGAAAAAAGCAGAGGCGGAGACAATTGTTAAAGATGGTGGCAAGCACAGGTAAAATACTTGATAAACCCTTTCTCAAGGCAAACGGCGAGACAAGATCCGGACCAGTTGACAGAGACCAAGTCATTTTTGACATAATTTGTTTATGTAGTACATTAACCGTGATCCCGACAAATTGAAAAACAGGCCTATTTGCATTTACAGGAATAAGAGAATTTAGAAGGGAGTTGATATTGTAAGGTGAAGCAATACTAGATACTTGAGCGTAATATGTGTTCAGTATTTCTGGCGAGAAATAAGTAAACGGAGAACATGTGTTTGACCTGACTAAGCCCAGATGCGAGAGTTCTCGCCACAATGCTGATGGGTTATTAGAAGAGGATAATCTTTGATAGTAATACTCATTTTTGATTTGCTTGATATATACAGATAGTTCATTTCTGACTTGTTTGTAAATCGCCATAGCTAGTACATTTCCGGAGCGTTTTGCTCGTTTGTACAGTGTGTTTTTTAGTTTAATACGAGCTTTAAGTTCATTTGTCAACCATGGTGCAATTTTTCTGCTAGAGGTGAAGGTACATAGTGGTGCATGAGCATCCATAGATTTAATTATTTGGCTATTTAAACATAGAACAAATTTTTCAAGATCTATAGTGGATGTACAAGCCATGGAAGAAGAAAGGTTGTTTGCAATAACAAATTCATTCAATGTAGCAGCATATTCAGAATCGTTAAAATGTCGTACTGTGCGTCGAGTGATGACTCGCTTAGTGATAATATCAGAAGGGAAGTCATACGTAATTTTTATGAGATCATGGCCTGCTATAAAAGGTGCTGGAGATTTGGTAAAAGTGCGGATTTTGATGAGATTATCAACTATGAAAACATCAAGGCAAGAGTCGGAGTTATTAGTATGGTGTGTCGCTTGTGAGTCAACAATATGTAGCGCTTGACTATGAACCAGTTCTCGTAAATAGGTTGCTTCAAAATTGTCACTCAGCAAATTACAGTTTAAGTCGCCACAGATAATTATGTTTTCATAAAAAGGAGAAAAGCGCTGAAATTCTTCGACGAAGATATTGAATAGCAGTCCTTTAGGTCTTCTATACATCGAGATAAAAAGAAGGGTAGTATCGGAGGACGTACGAATATCGAGTATTAAATATTCTGGAGCATTCGAAAATTGTGAAGGTGATCGTGCTAAGATTTTTGCTTTAAGTGATTCGTGAACAAAACAAGCCACGCCACCACCCAGTTTCCCCTCTCTATCATTACGTATTAGAGTATAATTGTCTAGCTTAATTAGCTCATCAGGAATGCGCAAATGCAACCATGATTCTGATATTGAAATAATGTGTGAGAAATTAAATGAGAAGTGGGCTTTGATTAGATCTAAGTGACTCAGTAAAGAATTAGCATTTAAATGAGTTATAATTAGTGACTTAGAGTTTTGTTTGGAATCTTCATTTCCTGTCGGAGATGTTGGTGGTGATCGTGATGATCGTGATGATGAAGGCTCAGCATGAAGTCAGATGATCTTGTCCAATTCGTTTTCGCTGTTGATCGTGATGATGTCCGAGGCAATCTGACTTGCGGGCATATACGCCGCGAGAGGTGCCCCAAGAATGTTTCCAGCCTCTAGCTTTGGTGACAGAGCGAACTTTTTCCAGCAGATGAAGAATATTTGGTGGCAAGAATTCTTTGATCGTGATGAATCCATTTGTGTTTAGAGAGAAAACTTCTCTCACCGACAGCACCTTTTTTTCACGCTTTTTGATCATAATATGATCACGAACTGCAGGTGATTTTAAGCAGACGAGAAAAGGTGCCGAGTGAGATTGAGATTGAGTCGTTTGTCTCTCACCAATAGGAACCGCAGATTTTTTTGAGAGACTGCGCACACTAGCAATATCAGGAATAAATTCCGGCACTCCTAGGGCGGTTAAAACCTTTTCAACCATTTTTTTCGGTGAATCATCAAGGGTGGTTGGTAGATTTCGGACAATAAGGCCGGGAGAGTGCATCTGTGAATTCAAGTTTGCAACTTCGTTTGAGATTTGTGTAACCGTCGATTTCAATTTCAAGTTTTCAGCAACGATATTGTTCGTCCGATCATCCAATGTTGTGACGTTGGTTTGCAAACTCGAGATCGAATTTGACATGATGGTTTGCGAGGCAGCCAGATTTGAGACTTCAGAGCGAAGTTGGGAAATGTCTTGAACAACGGTGTTTAGGGTTCCTGAAAGCGATTCAAATCGGTTTGCCATGAGGTTTTGAAATGACACCAAATTTGAGTTTATTTGACTCATGTTACTCTGGAGTGTTCTAAGAACTTCATCCAGCGTTTCATTTGAAGTAGATTGGAGATCGAGAACATTTGTGCACGGTTGAGTAGAGGGTGTCGATAGACAACACGGTCCACATTTGAAACTGTTAAGCGATTCATTGCTTTGGAGATCGACTTCAAATTCCGCAGAGGCGCAATTTATATGAAAAGTACGTTTGCAAGTCCCCGTACATACAATGATTTCATTTTTTGCTTGTTTGCCACATATTGGGCAACTTTTTCTGGTCATGGTGCCAATTTTTTAGTGAAAGCGAGGTACAACGATTTACACGGACTTGTATTGTACACGTGCGCGGCGAATGTGTCGATACGATAGACTCAAGAATAATCGAGTTTATCGATAGAAGGTAAAGTAGATCGGACAGGGTTTCGTCCGTGATGGTGGCAACCTTCAAAGCACAGTAGAACGCGCGACGGTAGCCGTACTAGGAACTTTGATCGATGACGTGGATCGATATCGATGATGTGATGTGATAATGAGAAATGATACTGACAGATGTAGGTTATGTATTACGAGAAATTATGAAAAGATGCACTACACACTGAAAGTTATGAATAAATAATGGTAGCTGCTGGCACATCACATACATTAATAAGAATTAACAGTTTCACTTGTATCGTAAATGTTGAGAAGTTAGTGAGTGTAATTTTCACTTCAAGTATCACTGGTAATCGTTGTAACAGTCACAGACTTCAACGGGTTTTCCACTGGTGTGATGGAAGACGACAATGATTGAAAAGTATAAATTATTCACAACAAACAATATGTATCACAGAAATTAATATTTCAGATTGTTAACGACCACTAGCACTTTACAGGTAAACTTTATCTAACTTAAAATATGACGAATAATACATGAAAATATAACTTTAAGATTGACAGAAAATTTTTCACACTTTCTCAGCTCAGAGAGAGAGAGAGAGAGAGAGAGAGAGAGAGAGAGAGAGAGAGAGAGAGAGAGAGAGAGAGAGAGAGAGAGAGAGATTGATTGATTGATTGATTGATTGATCTAGTTTATTCAGCGAACGCGCTGTTACATACAAAATTTGTACAAATTTATTCTAACAACTAATTAAATGCAACTATATCTATACTCTATTATTTACATTGTTTGGGTTTGTTTCTTTCGTTTTGATCTCTTCTGCCAGCAGTCTTTTGAAAATTTTTACATTTCTTGCGTTTTTTATTACTTCGGGTAGTTTATTATATATTTGAAATCCTTTGTACGTCAAACACTTTTGACCATTTTTCGTTTTCGCTCGATTCAAGTAAATATCATTCTTTTGTCTTGTATTATATTGATGTTTCTCGCCTACTAGCTCGATTTTATTGGTCATGTACATGGGTGTCAATCCATTTTTCATTTTATAAATCATTGTGCATACATTGTATTTCAATCTTTGCCTCACTGACTGGAAACCTAATACCTCTTGCATATCTTGCACTCTTGTATATTTATTACATTTTAAAATTGCACGCATTGCTCGATTTTGACATTTCTGTAATTGTTCCATCCAGTAATTGTTCAGATTTAAAAGTATTGTGTTACAGTATTCAAGGTGTGGAGCAATAATAGTTTTATATATTGTTATTAGTGTATATGTACTCACATATTTGTTCAATCGATACATTATATTTACTTTTTTTGCTACTTTTTTTACTATATATGCTGCATATCCTTCAAAGCTTAGGTTTTTATCGATTATCACCCCCAGGTACTTCATTTCTTCAGTTTCTTCAATTTTACCGTTTTCTATTTTAATATTACAACAGTTTTTAGTATACGGTTTTCGTGTATCATGTATCACCATAAATTTAGTTTTCTGCGTATTCAGTCTTAATGCATTATTTTGTAGCCATGTCGCAATTTTTTCTAAATCATAATTTAGTTTATATTCAATTTGGGTCAAGTCTTGTCCATTTACATATATGATTGTGTCATCTGCAAACATTCTACAAGAGCAATAAGTTAATTGAGTTATAATGTCGTTTATATATAAAATAAATAACAATGGTCCCAAAACCGATCCCTGTGGAACGCCATGAACAGTGGGTTTGCTTTCAGCGAAAGATTTCCCATATTTAACTCGTTGTTTTCTATCCTTTAAATACGAACTAATCCATTTGTGTGCATTTCCAACTACTCCATATTTTTCAATCTTTCTTAACATCAGTTCTCGATCCACTGTTTCGAATGCTCTTTTAAAATCTAAGAAAACAACTCCTATTAATTCACTCTGGTCAATGTGTTTCTTCCATTCTATTAATACATTTTGAATCGCCGTTTCGCACGAGTATTTTTCTCTAAAACCAGATTGCTCATCATTGATTATATTATTTTCGTTGATATGCGTTAATAGTTGTTTCTTAGCTTCTAATTCCAAGACTTTTTCATAAATCGGTAGCATATTCACTGGCCTAAAATTTTCTATTTTATTTGTGCCGTTAACTTTTGGTATTGGAATCACCGTAGATACTTTCCACTTTTCCGGAAATACTCCTTCCTGTAGTGATTTATTAATTAAAGCTAGTAATATATGGCCTATTTCATTCCATGACTCTTTTAAAAACATAGTGCTAATTCCTTCCTCTGTACCTTTCTTGTTTTCCAAATTTCTTACTATCTTTTCAATATCCTGCAATTTGGCTTCCTTGAACCTTGTCATTATTTTTGTTTTCCTTGCTATTCCCGGTTCATAGTTATTACTTATTGTAATTGATTTCAAAATGTCTTCTATACTTTGTATAAAAAAGTCATTGAATTTATTTGCTATCTTTTCTTCACCATTAAAAGTTTCCCCATTCCAGTTTATCTCTTTTACTTCGGTCCCTTTCTTTTTTATACCCATAAGGTTTTTTATATTTTTCCACATTTTTTTTGGATTCCGTTTCTCCGCATCTATATTTTTCTCATAATATTGTTGTTTATTTTTTCGTGTCAATTTTGTGACCACGTTCCGTATTTTTTTATACTCTTCCCAATCCTCTTGTCTCTTCGTAAAGATAGCCCGAGCATAAGCTCGGTCTCTTCGCTTGGCTATTTTTTTTGTTTCTTCATCTATCCACGGCTTATATTCCCATTTCATTCGAATTTTAACAATTTTCTTTGGTGCTATTTCATTAATGGTTTCTACCATACAATGGATTAAATCATCTGCTAATTTATTTGTCTCACTATTTATGTCACAATTATGTGCTAATTTACGCCTTAATAGTTGTCGGAAAATTTCTCCATCATAGCTTGTTAGATCCCTAGTGTAAAATTCTTTTGACGTTTTCAATTCTTCTGTGACAATTCTTGTAATGTCAATTTTTACGATACAATGGTCTGTTATTTTCGGAGTCTTTAATACCTTAGCTTCAATATAATCATTGGAAAACGCAAGATCGATTTGTGTTTCTGAATTCTCTGTTATTCTCGTATATTCATTTACATATTGGTTATACCCTAAGCATTTTAGATTTCTTAACAATCGTTTCGAATACTGACTCTTTTTGCTCATATCAATGTTAAAGTCACCTACCATTATGACATGACCCTTGACTAATAATTCCTCACATTCATTCGTTATTTCGTCTATGAACGTTCCATCGCTTGAATTTGGAGAGTGGTATACATTGCAAATTATGATATCTTTGTGTGTTCCACGTAATTGTACTGAGTTCAACCATGTGTTTTGTTCAATGTTCTTTACTGAGATTAATTTATACTGTACATCCTGTTTTATGAATGTCAGCACACCACCCGTTCTACTATTCTTTGAGTCACATCTTACGATATCATAATTTGTGATCTCCAACTCATTATTATCGATTTCACTTGTTACATGTGTTTCTGTTAAACATAGAATTTTCGGTTTCATTTTCATTACTAACATATCTATTTGGTCTTTGTTGTGTAGAAAACCCTGAGAATTTAGTAACAGAATAAATGGTCCTCTTTGTTGATCCCTTTTCTTCTTTAATTGCTATTCTTCACCGTAGAGTATATTCCTTCGGTTTCTCTCGACAATTCTTTGATAGGATTGACATTTCGGATCCATGGCTTCATGATCATATGATATGTCTTCAATTTTAAATTGGTTACACATTCTCCAACAATTCACACATTTTTTTTCACTGGATTTGCAGCTTTGAACACTATGATCTTCCCCACATTTTATGCACTTTGTCTCATTTCTACAGTTTGCTGCAAAGTGATCGAACCCATAACATTTAAAACATCTCACGACACTGACATAATCATACACTGGACAGCTCTTCCATCCAATTTTTATTTTCTTAAGCACAACAAGCGTTTCATGTGTCTGTGGATCCACTTCTAATATAATGTTTCGCATATTATTTCTCTTTGTTTTTTTTATCACTTTCATCCTAAATGAATCTCTACTCATGTCCAATTCATTTTGACCACACACTTTCCGTATAAATTCTTTTTCATCTTCCCTCTGTATTTCTTCCTCCATTCCTATAATTTTCACCTTAGGTAACTTTTTATCCGGTGCATATATTTTATATTTTGATCCCATACTTTCTTTCATAGCACCTGCCAGTTTTTTTTTGTTCTCACTTTTTTGGCATTCTATAATTATTTTCCCTTTTGATCCTTTTACCATCTTATCTACTCCTATCTCGAGTCCCATGACGTCGACCTTTTTCTTGATATTTTCTGCTGTTACTTCACTCGTTTGTTCATCTACCGGTTCAATGACAATTTTTTCAGATCTATTTCTTTTTGCTATTTCTGAGTACGTTGTGCCTTGCTTCTTTTCTTGTTCCCTTTTTCCTTTTCCATTCATATTAGTATTTATATTCGCGTAAGAGGTATTTACTCTATTACTTTTAATTTCATTAATTTCCTTTTTAATTTCATTTATTTTCTCCATTAGAATTTGCGTTGCTTTTTTTACCTCTTCCGCTATAATTTCTTTAATTCTTTTTCCCAGTTTTTCTCCGAATTCATTCAGAGAAATTTCTACGTCAGGTCCCCTTTTTTGTACGCCTTCCTCCTCATCTTCATCACCCTCGTTCCTATCCTCTTCCATTATCATTTCGGCATTTTCTTCTTCCTTCCTTGCTCTATTTCTATCTATTTTTTTGTTGTCGTTGTTTAATATAGTTACTTTAATTTTTGCCGTGCACGGCACAAGTTGATTCAAGCTGTTAAATGTCTTATGTAAAACAGCGCAACCGGGGTGGAATTGCTTCATACATAACTCACATTCATGAATAATAGTTTTTATTTGTTTTCCACATTTTTTGCATTGCTGAGGTTTGTCTAAATTCATGTTTATTCCGCACACTAACTTCTTACCATCAGATCCCAGTATCCTCCCGTTGAATACCACTGACCATACAGAGGAGCCGCAGGTTGATTGTCACCTGTGATCCGACACCGCCGCGCTTTTCATCCAATTTTTCTTCCCGTCAGAGACTGAGCCTGTCTTACCGACCGTGCGCTACTTTGTTATGCTCGTAATTGTTGTGTACTGTGCTAGCTATAGATGTCACTTGCTCTTAGTTGAGATAATAGCATAGACAGATCAATATCTTGTGATAGTCAATGATCCTAGCAATTCGCCGTTTCTAAACCTTGTACACTAACCACGCATGCTCCATTTTCGTCAATGTTCAGCTGACTTTGACTTTCGACTTGTGTGCACGTTTCTGACAGTAGCTCAGTTTTGTTTGTATACACACCTACGCGGTTTGCGCGGGCTGCGCCTGCGCAGATAGAGTAACCAGCCTGTTATTATCCCTCTTGTGATTTTTCGATGTAAAATTATCGAACAATTTTATCACGAGTTCCATGCACCACTATATTATGCAGATGGTGTAATTCACTTAACCGATGCAGATTTTTTCCACGATGTTCTTGATGCTTTTGGAGGAAATCACCCACTCACAGTTTTCACATTACGGCTTATTATTTGACAGCACGTTGGAACCTGCGACCGCACTGGTAGAGAGAGAGAGAGAGAGAGAGAGAGAGAGAGAGAGAGAGAGAGAGAGAGAGAGAGAGAGAGAGAGAGAGAGAGAGAGAGAGAGAGAGAGAGAGAGAGAGAGAGAGAGAGAGAGAGAGAGAGAGAGAGAGAGAGAGAGGGAGAGAGAGAGGGAGAGAGAGAGGGAGTTAATTTTGTGACTGATCTCACCGTCAGCCTTACGTGCATAAACCGTGTCATTGCGAAGCCATACATACTTTATGCCTAAGTCCTTGGCTTTTGCGCGAGCTTCAAAATATAATTTGTGTGTACGCGGTGAAAGCATTTCATTTATATTGACAAGCAGATTGGATGACAAGAGAGGGAGAGAGAGAGAGAGATTGATTGATTGATTGATAATGTATTTCCGCCCAAGCAAGCTAAAGGGCGCAAGACAAATAAGGAGTACAGCAAAGGTTATAAACTTAAACTTAAACAAAGATGTTAAGAAATCAAGCAAAATACGTAGTTTAGAAAAATAAAACTAACTTATAACTAACTTAAACTAAGAGTACAAATTAAGAAGAAAGAAGATATAAATGAACTGGGTAGCTCGCAATACACGAGTTCGGCGAGGGAGTAATATAGAGATAGAGAAATGAAAATACACTAGAGCGTAGCAATAAGGCAGTGGGCAAGAATGATCTAGAAGTAAGATATAAATACATACAGAAATTAAGAATAAGTAAACAAAGTAAGTACAAAGTAAGTAAACAAAGATGCCAACGCTAGATTTGAGGAACAACCAATTATGCTGAGAGTTCCGAATTTAAGAGATAGGAGCGGAGCTCGGTTTTGAAGCGGGATAGATTTTGTATGGCTTTAATTTCAGGAGGGAGTGAACGCCAAAAATATGCTGCAGAAAGGTGAAACGAGTTATGAAGGGTGGATGTACGGTGAATTGGAATATGGAGTGAGATGGTAGTTGAATCATTGTTTCTGGCCGAACGTCGGTCATTCGGGTTATCTAATTTCAGAAGGTCACAAAGATACAACCGGGCTTCATTGTGAAGAATGCGATAGACCATAACACCTAAAAAATAACGCCGGCGGTTTTGAATAGAAAGCCACTTGAGTTGATGACGATACGGGGTGATATGCTCATCACGCCTGAGATTAAAAATAAATCGCACGCAGCAATTGACAAGTTTTTGGAGCTTACGATCAAGCTCTCCCGTAATATCAGTAAGCACCAGACAGCAATAATCGATATGTGATAAGGCAAGAGTTTGAATAAGGGTAATTTTAGAGGCCGTTGGTAATATGTTTTTATTGTATTTTAGCTTGTGAATAGTAGAATGAATTTTCCCTGAAATGAGATTGACGTGTTTGAGCCACGATAGATCTGATGTCATAATTAGACCAAGATTTCTTGTATCGGTGGAGAAATTGAGAGCTTGATTGTTGCTTAACATAACATGTGGGCAAGTAGACAGGTTGAGAGCTCGTACATAAGCATTACTACCGAACACAAGCACTTTTGTCTTAGTGGCATTAAGATTTAACCCATTCGAGACCGCATAATTATGTATGACATTGACATCATGAGTCATTTTCGCAATTCCCTCATTTAACTCAGCCGGAGTGCAATGTAGATAAATTTGTGTGTCGTCGGCAAATAACATTCGATGGGAGTAGCGCAGGTCAGCACCAATATCGTTAATGTAGAGAGTAAAAAGAAGCGGGCCTAAAACAGAACCTTGCGGAACTCCCCGAGTGACAATTTGCCAAGATGAGCAATCAGCCCATCCATCGTATACCGCCTGAAAACATCCGACTAGGTACGAGTACATAAAGAACAGGGCCGAATCCGAAAAGCCAAGAATCTTGAGTTTACATAAAAGATTGAGGTGAGGTATTGTGTCAAACGCTTTACTAAAGTCAAACAGTACAAGTATAGTGAGTTTGCGTTGGTCGATAGCCTGACGAATATCATCAGTAACACGAAGGAGGGCTGATTGCGTGCTGAAGCCCATTCTGAAACCAGATTGCCTCGGATCAAGGAGATTATTCAGGTGCAAAAAATTATAAATTTGTTTAGATAATGCTCTTTCGAAGATTTTAGAGAACACCGGGAGATTGGCAATAGGCCGTGTATCGGAAGGGTTGCGAGGTGGGTTTATTTTCGAGAGAGGTCGGAGTATTGCGTATTTTTGTATAATTTTTGAAAGCTCAGTTCGAGCCATAGATGTGCAAAAGGCCGAGACTCCATCAAAGCCCTGGGTGAGGGAAGAGGAATTGAGATTAAACAGAAGCTTGGCAATAACATACTCCGAAAACGGTGAGAAGGAGAAAATGTGTTCGGGCTGAGGAACGGCTGCAATGCTGGTTTTGAGGATACTTAATTCGAGGGGTGCACCAACACCAACTATGGTGGCATAGTAACAATTAAGTTGCTCAGCAGTAAAAAAGTGAAGTGGCGACGAAAGTTGCGAACGGACAAGGCCAAGATTACGAAGTTCTTTCCATAGAGAAGAAGCATCATGAATAAGTGAAAGCCTATCATTAAAATACTTTTCCCTAGCTTCTCTAATAAGTATAGTAGTTCTGTTTCTCATATGACGATAAACGGTATACGCTAGAGGATTTTGAGATCTCTTCGCATGTTTATAGAGAGCATTACGTTCCTTGATCAGAGAAGTAAGTGCCGGAGTAATCCAGGGGGTAGGCGGTTTCGTTACGGTGAACGTGCGCAGTGGCGCATGTTTATCAAATTCGCAAGCTAAAATAGATGAAACAGTTACAACAAAAGAGTCTAGATTGACCGGAAGTTCGATAACAGTAGAATTTATAGGAGTGAGAGAAGCGGCGAGGCTAGCTTTAAAGTGATTAACATTAAAGTATTTTAAACATCTTCTAGAAAGCGTACGGGTCAAAGTTAAATTAGACACGATATTTAAGGTGATCTCAAGAGCATCATGACCCGCAATAAATGGAGCATCCGATTTATGGTACCTGACTAACTTATCTTTATTGTCGATAATTATCACATCAAGCCATGAATCACATTGAGAAGTGTGATACGTGGCATTCGATGGGACCAGATAGAGGGAATGCGTAAAAATGAAATCTTTGAGCGATCGAGCTTCAAAATTGTCGGAAAGCAAGTTGCAGTTGAGATCACCTGAAATTACAATATTTTTATAATGATGTGAATGGCGTGAGAAGGCATTAACGAAGTCGGAGAAGAGTTTCGCTTTGGGGCGCCTATAAACTGAGGCAAAGAGAATCAGATTATTATTAGGTAATCTGATTTCAGTGATAAAAAATTCAGGAGAATTGGAAAATTCACTCGGAGATGAGTCAAGGACGTTGACTCGCAAAGAATTGTGTAAATAAATAGCAACACCTCCTCCAATCTTACCCAAACGATCGTTCCTTATGATGAAATAGTTGGGAATGCTGACAAGTGAATCGATAATATTGGGGTGCAACCAAGTTTCAGATATGGATACTAGGGAAAAAAAGGTTGGAACAAGTACATTGATGGTATCGTGTTTGCTGATAATTCCATCCATAAAAAAAAAACTTGGAAATCGATGCCTCATTCTTCTTATTTGATTCGAACAGCTAAATCAATTGAAAAAAATTCCATCTAATTTATGTGCAGCATTAAAATTTATTATATCAATTCGAGGCCAAGTATTTTCTAATGAATTGAAAAAGTTACCACTTGAGTTACGTGCAGCACTAAAATTTTAACCAGATTCTGCCGTACAATTTCGTTTTTTTATGATTGATTTTTTATTAAATGAATAGTGATGGGCCGGACAAGTACTTTTAACACTTATTTAAACATAATTTGTATCGATCCAATCGACGTTGAATTGTGTGAATAATACCAAAGGATCCTGAAAGTCTGAGAAAAATCGATTTTCTTATAAGTCTTTGCCACCATAGAGTAACGAATGACTAGCTTTCATGTGATTTTTTTTGGATTTAAAAGCTTTTTAGAACAATTTAATAACGTCAAAATTTGGAGTTACTAATAAAATACTTGTCCACTGATTGATATCATAAATTTTAGTGCTGCACGTAACTCAAGTGGTAACTTTTTCAATTCATTAGAAAATACTTGGCCTCGAATTGATATAATAAATTTTAATGCTGCACATAAATTAGATGGAATTTTTTTCAATTGATTTAGCTGTTCGAATCAAATAAGAAGAATGAGGCATCGATTTCCAAGTTTTTTTTTTATGGATGGAATTATCAGCAAACACGATACCATCAATGTACTTGTCACAACCTTTTTTTCCCTAGGGGAAGTTTATGGTTTGATATCACGTCTTTTTCTCGGAAATTCCTTATTTATGTTTTGATGAATATATAATTTTAATTTAAATTGCTATCAATTATTTACGATTTACTGCTTATAACGTTGGTTTCCACGAAAAACGACCTATTTTTCGTCAAAATTGTGCTAGAAATATTTCGTCACAAGTCTGTCCTTGGACTTTGGCGATTTTTTTCCTTGTATTCTAATATGTTTTGTCAATTAAGAACCAAAGAGTATGGTGGAAAGCGGGTTGGAGGCCGAGATATAATTTTCGGCTTATAACGTTGGTTTTCACGAAAAAAGACCTATTTTTCGTCAAATTGTACTGGAAATATTTCGTCACAGGTCTGTTGTTGGACTTCAGCGATTTTTTTCCTTGTACTCTAATATGTTTTGGAAATTAGGAACCCAAGAGCACGGTGGAAAGCGGGTTGGAGGCCGAGATATGATTTTGGCTTGTAACATCTGATTCGTCGAAAAAAGACTGATACCGCACAATCAGTATACTAGTGAAGAACATTATACACTAATGCTGTAGGATTGTAATATATTTGATATTTTCTTACGGTTCGAAATCATTTTTGTTGTGTGATTTAAGAAGTTTTGTTTACATTTTTTGTGGTATAATGCGAAAACGGGCGATCATCAATGTAATTGTCCAAATTTTTTTTCTCCGAGAGAGGATTTTTACGGCTTGATATCAAATCTTTTTTCTGTGGTAGTTCTAAACCACAAAAAATATTCTTAAATAAGATTTTCTCAAGTTCTCCAATGTTTCTAATGTGATATTTAAAAATAATTCTCCTTTCTCCAATGATTTTCTTTAAGTTTTGTACAATTTATAACAGTTTGATATTCTTCGAATGTTTGAAGTGATATCCTCAATTTTTCAACCATTTCGAACATGTCTATAATTTTGTGGGATTAAAATCATATTCCGTAAGGTTTTTCAATATTTTGTATCATTGTGGAATTTTGCCTCTTCATTTATAAATTTTGTTTTCATCTGTTTTGATGAAATCATTGTGAATAAAGAAAACATGAAGATTTTTCAATGAAACGAATTTTTTGATTGATTTTCCTTAAAATTTGACAGAAGGAGAAAGAAAAATATATATATAATGTTCACCAAGTCCACCAGAATTCGCAATTTTCACATATGTTTATTGAATTCTAATGCTAGTTATTTTTATTTCATTAAAAAACGTGCTTCCAAGGACTTTTTGAAGCAATCTTTTCCATTCGTATTATCATTCCCAGAGATAGAAAGTTGACGCACCCACGTCGATGCATAAAATTTTCAAACTCTGCATGTAGCCACCAAGGTTTAACCGGACAAAAGAAAAAGTATGAAGTGCGTCAAGACCAACAGAATTGCTTACTTTTTAATATGAGCAATGCATTTTGAAAACATAACTTCTTATGCCATTCATAAACAAGCCATCGCTGACTTTTTGTATCATTCATCATTATTTTTTATTATTGATTATTATTTATAATCCATTTCCAAATCCTATAATTCATGTATAATTTTTATTATTTGTAGATATCCATATTCCATAATCAAAAAAAGGAAGTACTAATACCTGGCATGCATGTCAATACACAGAATTTTCCAAATTTGCAAGTATTCGCTGCGATTTATTCATCTAAATTTTGGTACAGACAGAAAAAATTACCACCGATTCATAAAATTTATTATGCCAAAACTAAAAGGAAAATAGACAGCGCACTTGAAAGTGAACAGAACGCATAATTGTTTCATGTATCTCATTCATATATTACAGTTGGAACCAAAAAGTGAAAAGATTGGCACACCTACCGCTTCGCAGGAATATAGTTCATAGGTACTCGCTGCGTACCAGTAATACAGACTTTGGTGCTATGGGGCAAAAAACTTTAAAATTACCCGAACCACATTTTTGAAACTCATTATGGCATATTCAATAAATAAAGTGACAGATACGCTGCATGTTGAAGTAAATCAAATAGTGTAATTTAGAATGTCTCCATAGTTATATACAGACAAAATATTTGATCACATCCAGAAATGATCAGGCGTAGACTCACAAACATGAATTTTTTAATCCATAATGCCAATCGTAAACTTGGTCTGGAAATACTCAATATACGTGTCGCTTCATCATGTTGTCAAACTTAAGATGTGTTCATTGCATTTGGAAGATACAAATTTTGATATCACGAAAAATAAGCAACCAATGACTTATTGAAATGAATTTCCAAATTCATCATGCAACAATTCAAGTGAATATCTATGTATTTACATGGCCCAAAGATTTTTTAAAACTCGTGTTTGTAAACAAGCAATCATGAAAACTTTTTGATATGAATTTTCCAATTTATTGACATCAATATGAGGAAATAGAAATACGAATGTCACTCGAATTGTCTAGAGAATGAATAGAAATTGGTATGGATACACTGTGAGCTAAGGAGGTAGGAAAAAGGGCCCGGTGAACACAGCCAAATGTAATGAAAGAAAATATGACAACAATACATTGAATTAGACACTTTTACTTGACCGAAGTTTTTCAACATTTATTTGCATTCATTTACATACAATCACGCAAATTTTTTCTATAATGTAATTACACAACATAAATTTTCTGTTTTTAAAGAACGTTTGAGAGGTTATAATGAGCGAAAGTTCTTTTTTCTCACATAACTCTCGTTGAAAATGTTTAAAGAACCAGAACCAGGATTGCAACAAAATTATGTCATAAATAAACGTAAAATCAAAGAATTTGTACAAGGAGAAATTTCCCAATACTAATATATGTTCTATATAACAAACACTCGCGAACCGATTGCGATGAGCGTAAACTAACCCACATGGTTTTCACAAAACTTACATAACATTTTTTTTTTATAGTCATATAAGAATTTTGAATCGAATTCATACAGCTCGCACTATTTCTCCGAAATTTTATCATTCAGATCGCTGTTGCTATTAATTTGCTCATGCCATCAAAAAATGACAGATGGATGTATTATATATCACGTCAAAGTCACTATATGTCTGGTTTTCGTAATACTGTATGACACCACATACCACTATTTTTAATAAAATAAATACATCTTTAACACTTTATTAGATGAAAAATATTTTTTTGTCACCCCGCACTTCGTAATGTCGAAAATCCGTTTGTTATAACATCAATAACTGACGGCTGACTGATGGCCTTGTATATATATTCATAAACTGTATTCCGCTGGAACGGTACAGCAAGTGTCCTGACCAATCACAACTCATTATTTCTGTAGCCGGGATCCCGGGACCCGAGCTTCCATAGAAATGGGTTATAGCTGGCATCAAGGGGCCTTTGATGGTGTTCTGTACAGACACAGTAAATCCATAGATGTGTTAGTAACTTTTGCATAATCTTGAGCCCGTGCAAAGTTTTTTCTCAGCAATTACACCACCGATCGTATTGATTTTGGGCGCAATCGAAAGAGAATTTCTTAATTAGCTGAAAGTTCAATTTTCAAATTGCGACATAACTCCTGAGCTTCGGAATTCAAGAAAATGACATGTCAATTTTACCCCCACCACCGAATCAAGAGACTCGGCAGAGTCTCGGGACAAGTACATTGACAGCCCTGTCGTCTGCTGGCCCGAGGCTCTCGCCGAGACTATATTATCTCTGAATAAAACGATTCGCGGTGGTGGGGGTAAAATCGACATGTCATTTTCTTGAATTGCGAAGCTCAGGAGTTATGTCGCAATTTGAAAATTGAACTTTCAGCTAATTAAGAAATTCTCTTTCGATTGCGCCCAAAATCAGCATGATCGGTGGCGTAATTGCTGAGAAAAAACTTTGCACGGGCTCAAGATTATGCAAAAAGTACCAACACATTCACGCAGCTGACGTATCCGTATATGGGTTCAGACCGATACATACAAGGGCTTCTTGATGCCCATCATAACCAATCACCGGTGAGAATCTATCCGTCTCGACCAATCGCCGATGAGAAAGTTTCTGATAGTCCTCAATGTTTTCTTGTATACCGTCTGTTATCGTCTGTTATGTTATTATAAAGTGATTGCGATCGTAGCCCCGTGGATCAACGGTGCAAGAT
The DNA here is from genome assembly GCF_019457755.1 of Venturia canescens. Classification (NCBI taxonomy): domain Eukaryota; kingdom Metazoa; phylum Arthropoda; class Insecta; order Hymenoptera; family Ichneumonidae; genus Venturia; species Venturia canescens. The sequence continues at coordinate 40,788,797 of NC_057421.1, forward strand.
TTGCAAATTTCGTTTAAATAAATAAAACATTATTGGAAATAGCTGTGGATATAATCAATTTTATTTTTTTCATAAAAGAAGTTTCAATAAGTTTCGAGCCCAATTCACGACAATAATATCTATAATAAATAAAACCTCAAAAGTGGATTAATTGATCTCATACAGTGTACTGAGAGTGAGTAAAATATTGAGAAGTGAAAACGTGAATAATGTGTATCGTGAAAATTAAGAATTATCTGTTCTACTTCGATATCGTAATATATACATAGATAGCAAATTTTCGAGATTTCGCGTCATGTTGACGTTTGGGGTTATGACCGCCGGAGTGCTGTTGCGTGCAGAGTGTAGAAAAATAAAAGTGGTTATTGAAAAGTGGAAGGAATCGATATTATTAATGACGTGACTAATTAGTTTTGAATAATAATAATAATAACAATGAGAAAAAAAACGTTCGTTCATTATAACCTCTAAAATGTTCTTTCCAAACAGAAATTCTATGTTGTGTAATTACATTAAAGAAAGAGGTGAATGGTTGTGTGTAAACGAATTCAAATAAATTTTAAAAAACTTTGGTCAAGTAATTCAATGTATTGTTGTCATAATTTCTTTCATTTAGTTTGGCTGTGTTCACCGGTCCCTTTTTTCCACCTCCTTATAGCTTACAGTGTATTGTCATACCAATTTCTATTTGTTCTCCAGACAATACGAGAGATATTCGTATTTCTATTTTTTTATATTAATTTCAACAAGATAATTTGAAATATTTATAACAAAAAGCCTTCATGATTGCTTGTTCATACACCCAAGTTTTGAAAAATCTTTGGGCCATGTAAATGCATAGATATATTCACTTGAGTTGTTACATGATAAATTTGGAAATTTATTTCAATAAGTCATTGGGTGCTTAATTTTCATGATATCAAAATTTGTACCTTCGAAATGCAATGAACATTTCTAAAGTTCGACAAAGTGATGAAGTGACATGTATATTGAATATTTCCAGACCATGTTTGCGATTGGCATTGTGGGTTGAAAAATTCATGTCTGCAAGTCTACACCTGATCATTTTTGGATGTGATCAAATATTTTGTCTGCGGATAACCAAGGAGACATACAAAATTACAGCATTTTGCTTGCTTCAACATGCATCGTATCTGTCACTTTTTTCTTGAATGTGTCATAATAAGTTTCAAAAATGTGGTTCAGGTAATTTTGAAGTGTTTTTCCCTATAGCACCAAAGTCTGTATAACTGGTACGTAGCAAGTACCTATGAACTTTGATATTTCTGTGAATTTGAAATATTTATAACAAAAAGCCTTCATGATTGCTAGTTCATACACCCAAGTTTTGAAAAATCTTTGGGCCATGTAAATGCATAGATACATTCACTTGAGTTGTTACATGATAAATTTGGAAATTTATTTGAATAAGTCATTGGGTGCTTAATTTTCATGATATCAAAATTTGTATCTTCGAAATGCAATGAACACCTCTAAAGTTCGACAAAGTGATGAAGTGACATGTATATTGAATATTTCCAGACCATGTTTGCGATTGGCATTGTGGGTTGAAAAATTCATGTCTGTTAGTCTACACCTGATCATTTTTGGATGTGATCAAATATTTTGTCTGCGGATAACCATGGAGACATACAAAATTACAGCATTTTGCTTGCTTCAACATGCATCGTATCTGTCACTTTTTTTTTGAATGTGTCATACTAAAAGTTTCAAAAATGTGATTCATGTAATTTTGAAGTGTTTTTCCCTATAGCACCAAAGTCTGTATAACTGGTACGTAGCAAGTACCTATGAACTTTGATATTTCTGTGAAATAGCAGGTATGCCAATCTTTTAACTTTTTGGTTCCGACTGGAATATATTAACGAAGATATTCATTACTAAAGTCTTCACCTACTTATTTCTGAATAGATCTGAAATTACTGTCTTCAGAAACTAATGCATAGATACATGAAACAATTTTGATTTCTGTTCTCTTTCAATTGCGCTATCTTTTTTCTTTTTAACTATGGCTCTGCTCTTTCCGATCCTTGTTTTGACTCCATCGGTTTGCTGCGGATCGATGCATATTATTAATTGGTTGCCTAATATGTGTCCTATGATTTTCTACTATTTCTTCATGCTGATTGTGGTAACGTGATTCAAGACGTTTCCTATTATGATCATCAATCGCACATTTTGTACAACACATTCTCAAAACAGTTTCTGGTCTTGATATAAGTGTAGTTATTCTTTTTCCACCTGGTCTGTCGAGTAATAAATTTTGAAATATGTTCCAAAAAATCTTTGGATGCTTTTTTTGCTGATAATATGAAAAGTTGAATCTTCGGAATGCGGTAGGCAAACACAAATATTGACAACAATACTTATGAAATGACGTGTATGTTGAGTATTCCTATTCTGCAAACTGCAAATGTGGAATTATTGGTGAAAACATTCATTACGATAAGTGTACAATTGCTCAGTTTTCGATGCGATTAAGTATAATACCTGCCAACATCATGGAAACCTACAGAATTTCTGAATGTTATGTGCGCTATGTCATTTTAATGTAACATCAAGACTTCTAACAACTTTTCACTCTAATACTATAGATTTGGATCATTGAAATACAGCAAAAATCTGCAAACTATAAAATTTATATACTGTGCCATTCATTTTATTTTTTGACTCGCACCGTAACATAAATATGAAGTGAAAAATTCATTACAAAAGTCTTCAGTTGCTCATTTATGGATGGATTTGAAATTGCTGTTTTCCAAACTCATTGCGCAGATACATTGAATTGCAGCAGATACCTGCGAACTTGGAAATTTCTGTGGATAAGTATATGTGCTAAATATCACCCCCTATCTTTATGGTAATATGTAATGGAACTTTGTTCAGCAAGTTTTAAAGTATTTCTTTTCAAATAGTATTAAAGTTTGAATTACTGCGGTATGGAGCGAATACCTTCAAACTTTGATATTTTTGTGTCGCAGCATGTGTGCCAATTATTTAAATTTCTTACTCCAACCGTAACATGTAATTTCAAAAATTCATCACAAAAGTTTTCAGCTTTACTAATTATCTTAATTTTCCTTTTTCTAAATTCTATGCTAAATTTCTGAATTTCCTAATTTATTTCTAAATTATCCTGAAATGAAATTGTTTTCCTCCACAAGCAATGCAGGTACCTTAAACGTCTTTGAATTCCGTTGCTCTGTTGAATCAAGTACGCTCAGTTTTTTTTACTTCTTTGAATTCTGACATAATAAATGTTTCCGGGTGCCTTTTTTCTGCAACTATCCAACTGTAGATAATTGGATCTCCGCGGCCACTTGCAAGCTTTGGAAATATATTTCATCGGGGACATGTTTTGGATGACACGAAAATGTCTAGATTCAGAATGCAAAAGCAACATTTAAAAATGGCCAATTCTGTTGTATTCGTTGTGTCTTGAATTTGATCTATCTTTTCTCTTTTCCTTTCTTTTCACTAACCTTATAAGCCGGAAATCATATCTCAGCCCGCAACATGCATTGCTACATGCTCTTGAGTTTCCAATGGACAAAACAAATTAGAAGACAAGGAGAAAAATCACCAAAGTCCAAGAACAAACCTCTATCGAAATATTTCCAGTACAATTTTGACGAAATTTAGGTCTTTTTTTGTGGAAACCAACGTTATAAGGCAAAAATCATATCACGACCTACAACCTGCTTTTCACCGTGCTCTTTGGTTCCTAATTGACAAAACATATTAGAGCACAAGGAAAAAAATCGCCAAAGTCCATGGAGAGACCTGTAACGAAATATTTTCAGTACAATTTGGATGAAAAATAGGTCTTTTTTCGTAGGAACCAACGTTATAAGCCGAAAATCATATCTCGGCCTCCAACCCGCTTTCCATCGTACTCTTTGGTTCCTAATTGACAAAACATATTAGAGTACAAGGAAAAAAATCGCTAAAGTCCAAGAACAGACCTGTGACGAAATATTTCCAGTTCAATTTTTACGAAAAATACGTCTTTTTTCGTGGAAACCTACGTTATAAGCCGAAAATCATATCCCGGCCTCCAACCCGCTTGCGGCCGTGCTCTTGGGTTCCTAATTGACAAAACATATTAGAGTACAAGGGAAAAAATCGCCAAAGTCCGAGGACAGACCTGTGACGAAATATGTCCAGTACAATTTTGACGAAAAATAGGTCTTTTTTCGTGAAAACCAACGTTATAAGCCGAAAATCATAAATAATTCATAGAAATTTAAACTAAAATCCTATAGTCAACTGAACATAAATAAGGAACTTTCGAGAAAAAAGACGTGATATCAAACCATAAACTTCCCCTAGGAAAAAAAAGGTTGGGACAAGTACATTGATGGTCCCTCGTTTGCTGATAATTCCATCCATGAAAAAAACTTTAAAAATATTTTCTTTTTAAATTGTCAAAAAAATAATTTTATAAAAAAAATACAGAACAATTCGAAAATATTTTCACAAATCTTGAAAAAACATTATCTGTAAAAAAAACTTATCTGTATCTATTTTTTAAAGTATCAAAAGAATCAAATAACAAGTAAAAAATAAAAAACCGAAAAATCGGTCTTGAAATCATTTTGGAAACCGATGCCTCATTCTTCTTATTTGATTCGAACAGCTAAATCAATTGAAAAAAATTCCATCTAATTTACGTGCAGCATTAAAATTTATTATATCAATTCGAGGCCAAGTATCTTCTAATGAATTGAAAAAGTTACCACTTGAGTTACGTGCAGCACTAAAATTTATGATATCAATTAAAGGACAAGTAATTTATGAGTAATTCCAAATTTCAACATTATGGAATTGTTCTAAGAAGCTTTTAAATCCAAAAAAATCACATGCAAGCTAGTCATTTCTTACTCTATGATGGCAGAGACAATCGATTTTTTTCAGACTTTCAGGAGCTACTGATATTATTCACAATATTCGACGTCGATTGGATCGATACAAATTATGTTTAAATATGTGCTAAAAGTACTTGTCCGGCCCATCACTTTTCATTCAAATTGCTCATTCAAATAAAAATCAGGGCTCTTTTAGATCTGATGGATCACATCTATGCGTACAGAGGGAAACAGAGGGAATTTAAAAAATTACCTCCAAGAGATTTTAACTTAATTGCATTCATTATAAAAAAATGCAAACAAATTTTTCTGTAATATCCAAGAGATATTATTGCGTATTTATGAAAAAGTATCCTTCGCACGATAAGCATTGTTAATTCATTTTTTGTTCGTACCAAGAAATGCACACTACATGTATGAGTAACATATATGTAGGGTTTATTCACTGAGACTACCGTTCAGATGTAATGATCATATTATCACCCATCAGAGTGTACTTGCGAAAAGACATTTATTGAAAAATTTTTTAATTAAAATTATTCCCTGTCTCATTGAAAGAGATATCAAAAAAAAGGAAACACAAATTTTTTAATCAAATTACGGCTAATTTATTTAAAAACTCAACAAATTAAAACGAATAATAAATTTCAATGTCGTTAAATAACGACAGGATTTCAATGACTAAGGCACTCGAATCTTTTTTCAAGATAATGCGATATTGATCGATTGGAATAATTAAATCCAACATAGGGGGTCACCCCGCATGGCGGCCGAATTTTGTAGGGTTTTTTCGCAATTTTCTTGCGGCAAAGAAAAAAAACATAGACTTTTGAAATTTAAAGGGTTTATTCAATGGTATTTCAACTCGATGGTAGAATTTTTTAACTCTGATATCTCTGGTAGATTCGGTGTAAAGCTACTCCACAGGAACGTATATGTTTCTTCATAGTCTCCACGATTCCAGGGGATCGGTTTATCTGAAATCAAAAAACCAAGGAGCGTTTGGATTAGTAAAGCAGTGGTTATCACCTGAATTAAAATTATACAGAAATATTAAACATTGAAGGATTTTTCCGTTTAGAAAAACCTTATTTCAATTTTTCAAAATGTTGCATAGCTCAATAATCCTTCAATTTCGATATTTCTGTATGATTTTAGTTCAGGCAATAGCCCACTGCTTTACAAATCAAAACGCTCCTCGGTTTTTTGATCGCAGATAAACGGGACCCCCGGGAATCGTGGACACCATGGAGAAGCATATGGGATCCTGTGGATTAATTTTACACGGAATTAACTCGAGACATCAGAGTTAAAAAATTCTATCCTAAAGTTGAAATACCAATGAATAAACTCTTTAAATTTTAAGTCTGTGTTTTTTTCTCGTCGCAAAAAATAGAGGAAACCCCAAAAAATGCGGTTGCCATGGGGGGTGACCCCCTCAAGCCGAATCAGTTTTTTTGAAAATAAAAATCGTTTTATTATGCATGCAAGTTGTTTTAGGTATTTTAATACCCACTAGGGTGGTAGTTATTTGGGATCAAATTTATTTTACCCTTTTCGCCTCCTAAATTGGTTCGAAATACATAAAAAATAATGCTGTAATTTTGTCAGATTTTTGTGGGCCTCAATACATTTGGAAAATCTCGAAATTTCCATAAATTGTTTTACAAGCATGTTGCTACACGAAAAAAATTTTCAAAACTCCTACCCTTAAAATGTTGTATAGCATCACTATAAGAACCCATTAATGCGCAAAACGACAATTTTGGACACACAATTTCAAGTACGCAGTTTTAACTAAAGAACAAAATCTGATATAGGGGGTTTTTGAGAGTGCTCTTTCAGAATCTTGCATTTATTTTGTAAAATTAAATCAAAATCTTCATTATTTATTCGTTTTTAATTGAAAAGTCAAGATTTTCTAACATTTTTTTTTTTCAAAGCGATTTCCCTTACTGTTGCTGCTCTCAAATAACCATATTATCGCCAGCAAAGATGTTCTTAAGGTCTGACGAGTCCAGAACACTGGTTATAAACACTTTTTTCTTACTCAGTTTTTGCATAATGGCGGCTTTTGCAAAACGTCATGATGAAAATCTGTATGATTTTTTTTCTCGAAAGTCTTGACATAACAAAAAAATGTTCCAGAACAAAAAGTATTGAGAATCTTCTAAAGAATACGTGTGATTTTTTTCAAAAATTTTCTAGCTATTTTTGTATTTTTCAATTTCGATAAATTTTTAAAATATTTAAAATCTTTGAAAAGATTCACATTCTTTGGATGATTCTAAACAATTTTTGTTATATAATTTTTTTTTTCAAGTTGAAACTTTTTAAGAAGAAAATTATGAACCTATTTATTATTCGATGGAAAATAATTTTTTTTTCAAAAAGTTTCAACTTTACAAAAAAATTATATAACAAAAATTGTTTAGAATCATCCGAAGAATGCGTGTGAATCTTTTCAGAACTTCAAAAATTTTACAAAATTAATCGAAATTGAAAAATACAAAACTAGCTAGAAAATTTTTGAAAAAAATCAGGCGTATTCTTTAGATGATTCTCAACACTTTTTGTTCTGTTACATTTCTTTGTTGAGTCTTTCGAGAAAAATACTGGTTATAACCAATGTTCGGGAAAGGTCAGACATTGAAAACACTTTTGCTGGCTTTAATATGGTTATTTGAGTGCAGCAACAGTAACGGAAATCGATTTGAGGGAAAAAAACGTTCAAAATTTTTGACTTTCCAATTCAAAACGCAAAAATAATGAAGATTTGGATTTAATTTTAAAAAATAAACGCCAGGTTCTGAAAGAGCACCCTCAAAAACCCCCTATATCAAATTTTGGAGAATTTTTCTTTTGTTTTTCAGTCAAAACTGCGTACTTGAAATTGTGTGTCCAAAAATATCGTTTTGCGCATTAATGGGTTAGTATGATGATGCTATACAACATTTTAAGGATAGGAGCTTTGAAAATTTTTTCCGTGTAGCAACATGCTTGTAAAATAATTTCTGAAAATTTCAAGATTTTCCAAACGTATTGAGGCCCACAGTAAAATCGTGACCACATACGCAGAAAAATTCCATGTATTTTAAACGGAAAACTTCAACCCGCATGGTCGAGGGTTAAGCATTGTTTTAAAAGACCCCAAATAACGACCACCCTAATACACACATATACACACACGCGGACATATTTTATTTCGAACTTAAATTTTACTTTGTTGGAATTGAAGTGAAAACTCTCCGCGATTATCAATTTAGTCTTTTTGATGAAAAAATTTCCACCAATGCAAAATGAAAAAAATACTGATTGCCTCAGTTTCGATTTGCCAATAGAAATTTTGTAATCAAGCACTTTCGAATAGTCTGTTATACGTTTACAGACAATGCGATTATACTGCCTTTCTATATTTTTGTAGTCCCTGGCTCTTTTTCGTCATTCCTGTTTTGGGTTATTTTATTACAAGACGATGCCGCGTCTTTAGATATTCTGCAATCACAAACATCGACAAGTTTGATGATACAATCAGAGAGAGCTGATGAGAAAGAGCGGAGGCATGGATTTTCATTTCTAATGTTTCAGAATCCTGACTACATCTCAAGATATATATAGAAAAAATCTCTAACCTTTCTAAATATTTTTACCATCAATCCGAACGTTGTTGACAATTTTCGTTTTTTTTTCCATTACACAACACTCTTGGATTCCTCGGTCTTTATCTCTTTCTTCTTCACTTTTTTCTCACCACTTTCACTAAAACATTGTACTGCTTTTATTTATTTTCTACAGAACCGGAAAAAATTGGAACAGTTTCGGTGAATTGTAACATTCGCGATCTTTATAACCTCATTTAGTTAGCAATGAAATAACACACCGTACGTCATATCATAACGGAAATATATAGGTATATACTTGTACTACCGACCGGGATATCGGTGAACTGTCAAATTCCCGATCTTTATAACCTCATCATCTATCAGCATAAACAACACACCATACGTCATACGACACGAAAATATATAGGGTGTAACAAGATTTTCCCGGGAAGGTACGATCTGTCCCTTCTCGGCTCACTCACCTCGCCTCGCGCTGCTCTCCGGCTACGAGAATGAACTGGGCGCCAGGTACCAAGTACCGTCGAATTAATCGACTTGATTTTCGTCAATTCTCGTGATGGTAACGCAACGCAAAATTAAAGTCTAGAGTGCACGAGGGGAGCGAGTGACCGAGGACGGTCCGACTACTCAGCTCATCTGAGATACAAAAGGTAGAGGGGGGGATCCTTGGGGCCAAAGTAGCGGTCACGAAACACAAAAGAAATAGTCCACAACAAAATATAACATTCGAAACAGTATGCGTCATTTATTCACAATTTTTAGCGGAAAACAAATTATACAGGAGAGAAATACGAGGTCGCCAATTAATGTTCAACAAAATAATATTTTAGGAAACGATAGTTTAGGTTCGCCAGTTAAACGGAACAAGATAATAATTTGGAGAAATAGTAATTTTAATTCGCCGTCGCGTTGGCCCTGTTTACAAGTAGGTAACTAAACGTCGCCAACGACCTACCCGAGTTCGCAAGGTAACTACAGGCAATAGGTAATAGGTAATAGGTAACTGCTATGGCGGAAATTGTAACGCATTGGTCACTAAGGCAGGGTAGGCAGCAAAGTGACCACGGCGAGACAATTCCAGGTAGATTACGCGGGTGTCGTAAGTAGCGCAAAGGCAAAAGGTAATCGACACCTGGTAATTTACTACCCAACAACTCATCCGCGAGCTAACCTACCATACGGCGACAGAAATCACAAAAGATAGAAGTCCGCGATTTTGGACAATGCACGGACGCAACGCGAAAGGCAAAAGAGAGGCGAACTTATGATCGACGACGGAAAATAACGCAATTTTACAATAGAATACTTCAAAAGAGGTAACAGAGAATACGTCGATCGTGAGACACGAAATAATACAATAGCAGGTACGAAAGAATGCGCCATATAAAAGAAACGAGAGAAAAATACTGAAAAATAATGCCTTGAATAACCGCCGTACATCCCGAACGCGACAATGAGAAAGAGAGAGACACAACGAAAACATCGCGCGGCTAGCGCGCTCGCTAGGGCTCTCGACATGTGCAGGGAGAGAGAGACAAAAGAGAACTCAAACTGTACTGCGCGTAATATTCAGCGCTTTATCAAAACTCGAACGAATAATCGTTCAGACTATCTTCGAAATCAGATAATAATGCATTGAACCAGATTAAGAGTGAATCCTCTGATAGAGTTGAGCGTCTCAATAAACTACACGAAAAATAATGGAGATTGGGAAGTAGCGGCCGCAATCTCGCTCGCCACTTCGCCACACAGATCTCCCTCAAAGAAAAGGCCACCAGGCAACAAAACTCAAAGAAAACCGGAACTAAATTCCGAAACAATACGCTCAATTCTACCAAAGAACCCGGGGAGAAAGAGTAGTGGGCTTACCGAGGAGATCACTCGTCGCACCCGAAGAAAAGACAAAAAAAAGAGGCCTAGATGACTGCAGACTCGGACTTCTGACTCGCCGGTGAGGTGATCGGAACAAGACTAATTGTGCGAACGAGTGGTCCTCAATATTCGGCGCCATCCCCACCACTAGGCCCGCGAACCGCAGCGCTCACACGCTAGGCGCGAGCCAGAGCATAGGCTCGTAGTTCACGCTTTCGCGGGACTTCAAATTAAGAAGCGCCACGTCGGTAATTTGCCTCCCTGTTGCTCTTACCTCTCCCGTCCGTTTGAAACATTCCTCCCGACTTAATTGCCGTGATTCGAGTGCCTTTCCTCTTGGGGATCCGGCGGGCAGCTCTGAAGGACCGAGGGGAGGCCTCCCTCATGACTTCGGACGTCTAGAAGTCATGGTGGGCCCACGACAAAAACCACCAGGCAAAACAGCACCTTGGCTCCAGAAAACTCCCCCGAATCCCACCTGACGAGGCGCCGTATCGCACGGACCGTGGCACCCGAATTTACGGTGTAGCGGACGGTGTAACTCTCGGTTACTGCAGCGGGAGAGGCACGGGCGGCGTTCAACGAATGGCCTATGCCAGCGTGTCCTTTCAGCCGTCCACTGGTCGAGAATGATGCTCGTAACTCGAAGACGGTGTGGGAGGGTGTTTCTCGCGAACGAGATCGGGTCGAACAACAGCAAAGCATCGTCACAATAAAAGACGGTTCGCAAACCCAGTCGCGGAGGCGACACCAAATATCCCAAAACGACAATGAAATTTTACTTTAAATAAACGTCAGATTAAATCCAAAAATAGACAACGAAATTCTCTGTAAATAAACGTCAGATTAAACTCAAAAATAGACAACGAAATTCTCTCTCTTCCTGCCACGTAGGTAACAGGTAGCTAAAACTAACTAAAATCTCTCAAATCGGTAATGTAGGCGGTTTTTCGAACTTAATACAATAATTACGCAATAATGAGTCCGGCTCCGACCAACACCCGCCGAGTCGAAAGTCGTGGAAAATGGGCCGTAAACCCGGTCCACTGGTCGACACAATTCGTACGAGTGGCGGGGCAAAATGTCACGTCACAAGGGATATATTGGTATTATGGCACCAGAAAAAAAATATATCGGTATATAAAATGTATTATGGCACCAGATTTATCACTAGATATAAAACAAATAAACATCAAAAATGTGTGCGAAAATCCGACCCATTTTTTGATGCAATTAAAAAATAAATAATTAATATCTCTTCAACGCGTCAAGCTACAGAGTTCGAAGAGGTCGCAATCGAAAGAAAAAAAATAATAAAAAATATGTCAACGTATAATATTCTCCGAAATGATACAGTTAATTAATTATTGAAGAAACAAATTTTGAAAATTTTCGAAAACAATTGGAAACGCTATCGCTCCGGTAAAGAGTCTCTGGCAGCAACTCGTCATATCTTATAAATGTACTTGTCTCAGAGTCGCTGCCGCGACTCTAGATAGTATATTTTTCAATTTGTTCAATATTTATGAATTTTTTTGAAAATTTTTTATTTTTCTTTACAGAATTTTTTTCAATTGTTTTTTATTTTTGTTGAATTTTTTTGAACTTAACAATTTTTCGTTTATTATTTCTTTAGAATTTTTTTCCTGGTTCTGAATCTTTTTTCTATATCATCAAACAAGGGACCATCAATGGACTTGTCCCAACCTTTTTTTCCCTAGGGGAAGTTTATGGTTTGATATCACGCCTTTTTTCTCAAAAGTTCCTCACTTATCAAGAGACTCGGTAGAGTCTCGGGACAAGTACATTGACAGCCCTGTCGTCTGCTGGCCCGAGGCTCTCGCCGAGTATACTTTCTCTGAATAAAACGATTCGCCGTGGTGGGGGTAAAATTAGCAAGTGATTTTTTTGAATTACCGAAGTTATGAGTCATCTGAGGCTTTGAAAATTGAACTTTGAGCTAATTAAGAAATTCTCTTTCGATTGCGCCCAAAATCAACACGATCGGTGGCGTAATTGCTGAGAAAAAACTTTGCACGGGCTGAAGATTATGCAAACGTTACTGACACATCACGAGTTCGACGTATACGTATACGCGTTTTGACGTAGTTAGTGGTAGTAGAGTTGTGCCTCTACGCATTCTGATTGGCTCAATGATGTCGGCTCCTCCAGGTGCTAGGCCGACCGCGGGTGGAGCTCAAGAGTTAGAAGGCCTAACATAGCGAACAGGAATTCTGTATATCTCTATATGCGTTATACAGAATGCCTGTTCGCCATTTTAGGCTTTCTAACTTTTGAGTCTTACCCCGACCGCGCACAGACTCCGTGATTATTATATATTGAGACGTAACACTCGCGTGGAGGCCCGAGCCTGCTCGAACGATTTGATACTACGCGTGCGAAAAACATCGCGGCGCGATGACGGGCGTGCGTCCCAACCGGCGGCCATATTGGCGACTGGCACAAAGGCCCGAGCGAGCCGGCGGGCAACGCTCCGAACAGCGCCACTTGAAAAGAAATCAAACTAAATCATAATTTCTTTATTCTAATTGTTTTCAAGCTTTTTATTTATCAATATGAGCGTAATTAGGCTCAAAATGTCGGGAAAAATAGCCGCTATCAAAGAAAAATAAAGGAAAGATTAAAGCTTGTAGAAAATTTGGGTTATTGTAAATAGAGCGAGATGCTTGATCACAGCGCATGCGCGGGGCTAAGCGTTCATGGGCTATAGGAACCCGAACGTGACTTTTTGTGATTTTTCAAATTAAATTAAATTAAAAGATATTAAATGAAACAATGGAGCCAAATCATTCAAATAATTAAGCAACAACAATTGACATTGTAATTTCATTATTTTAAAGTCACGGTAAGCTGAAAATTGATCAAAGCGGAATTCGGCGCATCGGGCAAAATAGCGATCAGCCAATGGCAAGGCGCGAAATATGGCAGCGAGCCAATAGAGAGGCCCGTTACAAAAGAATGCGCAGAACGCGTCCGAAACAGAGAAATTCGGCGTTTGAGAGAATTTAGAGTGGGGAACGGGGTATAAGAGTCGGTGCACGGCTCATTCGAAAGGCAGTTCACCCTACCTCTAGAACCAACTCGGATCTCCTAGAAGAGCTCTCCTAACATCAAATAGCAAAATACACTCTATTCTGATATAACCTAAAATCCTTTCTCCTATTATTCCTTTGGATGCCTGGGGTATTGGTGAGACTCGGCGACGTATCGATCCCGTAGTCCAGGGTCCATTCCACATAACCTATAATTTCCGAATTTTGCTGCACGGGGCATTGGTGAGACTCGGTGACGTATCGATCCCGTGGTCCGTGGGCAAAATTACCTAACCTAGTGAATGCTCAGGACATTGGCGAGACTCGGCGACGTATCGAGCCCGTGGTCTGGGGTTCACATCCTAACCTGTCTTGTGTTTTTGAGCATTGGCGCCATTCGGCGACGTTTGAGGCCCGTGGTCAAGCACAAACTTTCCACCTAGCATTTTTGGGTGTATTGAGAATAGAGGCGGTAAATAAATGATTTTATGATTAATTATTATTAAATTCAAAATTGTTTCATAATTTATCCGATTTGGTTGGGTCGAACGAATTGATTAGCGTTAGAATTCAATAATTTAAGAATCTATAGTCCATTGTACGACTCTAAAGTCAAGAAAAATTGTCCGAACCAATTATAACGAGTAGAAACAAATAACAAGCGGATAAAAGCATTAATTCAAGAGGCAGCGGTAAGACTAGAGTTTGTATAGCATCCTAGCGATCACAAATTGAAAAAAATTGTAAAAACAAAAAGCGTACAACACTCTTGAATTGCTACCAAGCGTAAGGACTCAGGCTCAAGCGGTTAGGATTACAGGACATCGGTTGTCAATTAGTAGCGTTGCGAATTTCATTATTTTTTGTTTGTTTTTTTTTTTTTGCCTGAAAAATTTCATGCAAGCGGAAAGGAGAGGCAATAGAATAAGCAGGGACACGATAAACCTTAAAGCGTTTCTTATTGTATAAACAAAAAACAAAAACAAATTTGAAAATTCAATCGAAATTTCACACAGTAAAACGCTCCGTTTTTCCGGGTCTTTCGAGTCTTCTCTCGCCTGACTTGGTTAAACAACGCGGACAAAAAAAAAGATTAAAATTAAAAACGCGTCATTTTCGCTATCATTTTGTAAAAACATAATTAAAATTAAAAACGCGTATCATTTTGTAAAAACGCGTATCATTTTGTAAAAACACAATAGTATTGTCTAATAAATTCATTTTGTTATCTTATCAACATAATTTTTGTCTCTCGTCTCGTTCATACCTGCTCCTTTAAAAATAAGGTAGCTCGAACCGACGCGTGGCGGCGTTCAGGCCGGGTCGGCGAGAGCGTTACGTTATAACTGGCGCCCGAACAGGGACAGGTATTGCAAACGAGCGTGAGATTTGTTGAATGAAATTAATTAATTACGTCAAAATGGCAGAGAAGACCGATAGAGACGAAACAGCGAGAGATTCCGGGTTCCAAAATCCCGATGAGCGAACGGCACAAAATGTCGATTTAACCACTTCAGTTCCTCCTCCAGGGGCGGGGAACATTTTTAATGAATCTCGTGGGAATTTCGGATTTGAACAGCAAGAGAAATTTGACGATGATAATAAAGATCAAAATGAAGAAATTAGAATGGAGGAATTTGAAACCCCTAAATCGAATAAAGGAAAAATTGAATTCGCAGAATTAAATCATGAGCTATTGATGAGCCTAATCGACGCAATGAAAGAAATGAAAACACAAGTACAGAGCATGGCTAACGAGATTGCACGAAATAATCAGGCCACTAGCGATTTGAGGTCTGAATTTACGGAAAAATTCAAGACTCTGCAAGCTACAATCGCTAGTGACGTTCACAGAATATATGACCCAATTAAACGTCACGTAACGGGTTTAACAAAAATAGTTCAGGAAAATGAGTCGAAAAGTGCCGTTATTGAGGTTAGTGTGGCTCAAATACAACTTGATGTCAGCGCAATCAAGAAAAGAGTGGAGAATCTTGAATCGAAGGACAAAATTCATAGTCCAAACACGGAGAGCACTCGGATCGTTCCAAAGCCCAGTAAAGTAGTTTCAGATGACGAATCTGAGAACGACGAGGAAAAATATGAGCCCGAAGAGAAAACAGATAGGATTCGGACGATGCTGCCAATGGACATGCATCCAAACAAGATAAAAATTAAACCTCCCACATACGATGGATCGGAAAGGAAAAGACCGATGAAGTTCATTAAGGAGTTCCGGCGGTATTGTGAGGTAACAAACCCCACGATCACCGAAATGAAATATTTGCTGGGACAATGTTTAGAGAAAGCCGCAAAGGAGTGGTGGGTTCTTATTGAGGACCGTGTAGAGGATTTCGAGGAAGTGGAGAAGAAATTCGTTGAGCGTTTCTGGAGCACCGATGTCCAGAGAAAGGTGAGGAAAGACCTTGAATTCGGACACTACTCCGATAAGGATAATAAAACATCGAAAGTGGAGTATACGATCAACATTTTCGGAGCCGCGAAGGATCTCATCCCTCCTCCAAGCGATGAAGACATAATTGCATCACTCTCGCAGCATTATACGGATGAGATTCAGGCAACTATAATAAGCCGTGGATTCAAAACATTGGAACAATTGATCGAATTCTTGGGAAAGATCGATCGGCATGGACCGATAAACTCGAAAAAAGAAAAAGAAACCTCGACGAATCCAAATCAAAACAAAAACGAGCAAAGGCCATTCCGAATGCCTCAAAATAACAACTGGAATAACCAGGGTGGATTCCAGAACAATTTCAACCGGGGAAATCCAAACTGGAACCAAAATAACCGACCCAATGGAGGTTATAACAACAACAATGGCTGGAACAATCAACAGAACCGCAATTACCAGCAAAATTACAATCAGAGGCCCAATAATGGCAATTATCAACAAAATTATAACCAGCGGCCAAACAATGGATATCCTCAACAAAATCGCAATAATGGAAATAATAATCAGCAGAACGGATATAACCGACAAAATCAAAACCCTAATTGGAGACCGCAACAGAACAATGGAGGATACCGGCCGCCGAATAATCCGAACGACCATCGTCAAACCAACGAACGACAACGGCCAGAAATTCAAGCGATCGAGGTCCACCAAGAGCCTCAACCGTCGACATCTCGGGCGGGAAACGAATAGACGTTGTACCCGTGCTTAATGATGATAAACAAGGAAAAATGGATAAAGGGAACGAACGAGGTACAACGGAGAAAAAGAAGAAGATTAAAAAGAAAGAATCTCAGGATGGTTTATCGGAGGACCTCCACAAAATAAGAGATGTAAACAAACCGAAAAACGGAATTCAGGATATAAAGGTGGCAATAAATACGATTTTTACGGATACTAGGGAATTTTTAATGGAAGAAGGAATAAATGAAGAAGCTTTGCCAATTATAGAGTGTCCAGAGATTTATGCTAAAATAGAAGGGATTCAGGTTACAGCATTAGTAGATTCAGGTTCTAGAGTTACCACGATCTCTGAGGAATTTTATTTGGAGAATAGGGAGATTTTAAAGGATTGTCCACTTTTGCCTGTCACGGGAGTGACGGTGAAAGGAGCAATAAAAGGGAAATTAACGAGAGTAAAGAATCAAATAATGGCA
Organism: Venturia canescens; assembly: GCF_019457755.1. NCBI lineage: Eukaryota > Metazoa > Arthropoda > Insecta > Hymenoptera > Ichneumonidae > Venturia > Venturia canescens. The sequence goes on from NC_057421.1 coordinate 40,805,867, forward strand.
ATGACTGAAATTGGAAAAATTAAAACCTACATAAAATTTTTGATAGTGCCCGGCTTGATTAGGGATGTGTTGCTTGGAGTAGATTCTTTGCAACCACTTAAAAGTTTAATTGACCTGGGAGCAATGTCTCTCCAGGTGAAGTATAATGAAATTATTGATGTAGTACCCACGATTGGGACTACAGAAAAAGAGAATTTTTTACGAGAAATTGTTTTTGAAGAGAAAGTTAAAGAAATAGAAGAAGAAGAGAATTTTAAGCCGGAGCAAAATTTGAAATTTGAAAAGAGAAATATTGAGAAAATTTGTGAGCCAATCCAAAACTTGATTTTTGATAATAGGAGTGATGAGGAAATAACTCTGGAAGAGATTAATGAGATCGTGGAACAAACTGAGCTCTCATTAGAACAAAAGCAAGCACATAAAGAAGTAATTTGGAATAGAAGGGAAGTCTTTCGTAAAATAACAGGTAGAATTTCAGTTTATGAACATCGATTAGATATCACAACGGATAAGCCAATAGTTGCACACGCTTACGAGGTTCCTCTAATGCATAGGGAAAAAGTAGATAAAGAAATAGAAAAGCTACTAGATTTTGGAATAATACAGAGATCGAATAGTCCGTGGATTAATCCGATAATCCCGGTAATTAAAAAAGATGGTACAGTTAGACTTTGTTTAGACGCTAGAAAGTTAAATCAGGTTATGGCAAACGACCATGAGTCAGTACCAAATATGGAGGAAATATTCCAAAAATGTCATTCGGCAAAGGTTATGACAACGCTAGACTTAACAAACAGTTTTTGGCAGATCCCTCTTCATCCAGATTCAATGAAGTATACTGCATTTCGTTATAGGGGAAAAGTTTATGAATTTACAGTAACACCATTTGGGCTGAAAACAAGTACCGCCGCATTACTGAGAGCATTAGACATTATTCTCCATGGGTTGGGAGATAATGTAATAAATTTTGTTGATGATCTACTGTGCATTTCCTCTAATTTTGACGAACACATGAGACATTTAGACGAACTACTAGAACGACTGCAACAACACGGAATGACAATTAAATTGAAAAAGGCTAAATTCTTTCGGAAAGAAGTAGAGTTTCTAGGTCACATCTTGACAACTAAGGGTATAAAGCCACAACCAGAAAAGATTCAAGCAATTCATGATTTCCCTGCACCTAGAAATTTGAAACAGTTGAGAGGGTTTTTGGGATTAATCAATTATTATACTAAATTCACAAAAAAACATGCAGAGGAAACAATCCCGCTTTTGAAATTATTGAAGAAGGAAACAAAATGGCGGTGGGAAGAACCAGAGAAAATTGCTTTCCAAAGAATTAAAGATTTATTCGTAAATGACGTTCTTTTACAACATCCAGACCCAGAAAAGGGATTCATTTTACAGACTGACGCAAGTAGCTATGCTTTGGGGGGCACCCTTGCTCAAAAAGATGAAAATGGCGATTTGGGAGTGATAATGTTTGCCAGTAGAACACTGAAAGGGGCCGAGCTAGCTTACACAACCACCGAAAAAGAATTGTTAGCAATTATTTGGTCATTAAAGAAATTCCGAACGTATTTGCTTGGTGCTAAAATCAACGTCATTACAGACCATCGAGCCATAACATTTTTGAAAAATTGTCAGTTGTTAAACGAGAGACTAACTCGATGGATTCTAGCGATTCAAGATTACAATATCGAATTCGAATTTTGTCCCGGGGAGAGAAACGTAGTGGCCGATGTGTTAAGCAGATTAAATCCACCAGATACTGGGGGGCGAAAGGGCAAGGAGATAGTGATCAGCACAATGTTAGCGATCAAACCATCGAAGGAATTGGAACAAATGATTAAACAAATAGGAGTTTGGCAGGAAAGGGATGACAGAATTAGGGAAATCAGGGAAGGTTTGGAAAATGAAAACAACGACGAACACAAAATTGAAAATAATATTTTATTGAAAAAAGTTAATCAAGAGTCCTGGAAAATTGTTCTGCCAAGAGAGATCCTCCATCCTCTGGTATCTGAAACACATCAAATGTATGGTCATGTAGGAGCTAAAAAGATATGGAAAATAATTACAGAAGATTTTACTTACCCGAGACTGTACCACTCTATCAGACAGATTCTTGCTTCTTGCGATTCTTGCCAAAGAAATAAAGTCCCAAACCAGCATTCATATGCGGCACAGCAGAATATCGTTCCGGAGGGACCGGGAGATATTGTTTCAATTGATTTTTTTGGTCCTTTACCCGTGACAAAAGGAGGAATGAAACACATCCTCGTCACAATTGATGCTTTTTCCAAATTTGTTGTTTTATATCCCTTAAAAGCGGCAACAGCGCCAGCAACAATTGACAAAATCTTTAACCATTACATTCCCGAATTTGGAAAACCGAAAAAGCTTCAATTTGACCATGGCACGCAATTTACTTCGCGATTATGGCTAGGGAAATTAGCTAGCGAAGGAATTCAGCCAGTTTTCTCTTCTATTAGGCATCCGCAAGGAAACATAGTAGAGAGAGTCAATCGAGAGATCGGTAGATTTTTTCGAACATTTCTAACCGATAAACACACCGACTGGCTGAAATGGGTTAAGGTTATCGAGGACTGTATGAATGAAACACACCACGAGACAACCGAAATGACGCCCATTGAAATACAGAAAAATGCTAAGCCTCAAAGAATCTGGAGGAATTGGATTAAAATAGAGAGGGATGAGGAATTAGATGAGGAAGAAGGGATCGAAGCCAAACTGATGCTTGCTAGGGAGAGAATAGTCAGGAAAGGTAGAGAAAGAGCAAGAAAATTCGACTCAAAACACAAATTAATTCAATTTAATGTAGGAGATTTAGTTTTGGCCAAAGCGTGCAACGTTAGCGACCCTGTAAATAAAAAAATGGCCAAATTCTTCTCGATTTACGAGGGGCCATATAGAATAAAAAAACAAATAGCCACAGCCACGTTTATCCTGGAGAATCCTGAGACTGAGATGGAGAGAGGCATGTACCACGCCGCAAATCTGAAAAAATACAAAAATTGATCAAAAACACGAATTACAAATTAAATTACCAGGATGTATTGTTCTAAGCTATATAACTTACCTTTATTTATTAATTCCAAACGTATCCGCTGGAAAAAGTTTTCAAATTAATAAAAAACTTACAATTTTATGTTCAGGGTGACGTCACAGCTATACTCACCTGTTGAATCCATATCTCTCCTACGGGGCGACCTAAAAAACATAAAAACAATAGAAAAACACAAAAAAAAAATAAATAAAATCGAAAAGAAAAGAGAAAATTACATGTTTATTACTATTTTTATAAATAATAATAATTTTATATTCAAAAATTCAATTTCCGATAATAAAAATGTTGATTGTTCAAAAGTTACGAGCAACCACACTGAATTACTAATTTAAATACTCTCAATTTCAAAATAACGTATTTACGCAAGTCAAATTATCGAAAAATTGGAAGCTGTGCACAAAACAAGCAGTGTCATGCTCCATCTCACTCTGCAGATTCCCTAGATCACGAAAAACATGTTTCCCATAGTAAAAATGTTAATATTTTCTAAGATAATCATAAAAGATGGTTAAGTAGGCACCATTATGGCTTAATTAAACGAGTTATGACTCGAAAAACTGTCAAAACAGTCAAAGACGCCAATTTCTGAACTCCGGTAACGAGACGCTTCTGAAGCGGCAAACTTCAGACGGTACCCGTAGCTATGACTCTAAACTTTAGTTCTCGAATAATCCGTCATCCGCGAGTGGTGCTCAGAGCAGCCGAACTCGCGTGGTAACAACCGAATTTGAACGACAACGGTCTTCACCCTGCATCTTCCTGACCTCACTCAACGTCGAACGCTCGCGGCAGAAAAATTGAAATCGCAGTTTTAAAAAGGAATAAAAAGCGTGAAAACAGGTAAATGACAATGGTTTAGGCATGAAGAGAAAAAGAATGAGCATGGAAATCAATAAGAAATAAATAACGATGATTCAAATGACAGGAAATATGGAACAAGGCTCGCAAACTGACAAGATCGAAACGAAAGAATTTTCGCAACAAACGGGGGATGAAGTAGGAAAATGGTTTACAGAGGAGGAGATGGTCGTGTGTCACGAAAAAAAAGGGATGGTGAACGAGAAAGTAGATACGATAGTAATGATGAGTCCATCTAAAAAAAAAGGGAAATATAAAAATGAGTCTACGCAAACGGCCAAAATAACGAAAGATAAACAAATTCAAACGGATTGGGTGCTCTGTAAGATCGATCTAGTAGATCAAAGGCAATCAAGACGAGAAATTTGTTTACACCACATCGCGCGCCATCATTTTTTTTCACGATTGAAGGATGAATTTCAAGTTCCACCAATTCTTTCGCCGATCGAGGAGAATACTATCGCTAGAGTCAACAGGAAATCTGAAGATGAATGGACAAGATGGAAAGTGGGCGAATTCAATTGGAAAATCGAGAAGGAAAATACTCAAGAGGAGGCCAACAAGGAGTTGCACCACGAGTTAAAAACAGGAATAAAGGTGAAGGAGGAAGAGGAAAATACTATGGGCGATGTAAAAAAAAAGAATGAGAGGCAGGTGTGTCTAACACAACAACAGGATACAACAGCGGAAATAAAAAGGAAAAAGGATCTTCCCAATGATGCAACAGAAACAAAGAGGAACAAAAAAGGGTTTAGCCAAATATCACCAAGCGATTTGGAAACATTAAAAGGAGCAAACTGGCTGAATGATATGATTATTAATTCATATTTGGAGATTATTGCCGAAGAAGGAAATTTGGATCAGATGGTGAACCCAAAGGTGTACGCTATGAGCTCATTTTTTTTTCCCCGACTTCACACTGGAGGATATGGCTCCGTAAAAAGATGGACGAAGAGGGTCAATGTGTTTAAATACGACAAAATCCTCGTGCCAATTCATTTAGGTAGACATTGGTGCCTTGCAATCATTAAATTTAATTCAAAATCCATAGTTTACTATGACAGTTTTAAGGGGGAGAATCCAAGATATCTATGCACTCTGCTAGAGTATTTGGTAATGGAGGCCAAACAGAAAGGAGAAAAAGAGATTGACAGGGAGGAATGGACACTGAAAGCAGAAAAGGATATTCCCACTCAAGAAAATGGACATGATTGTGGGGTTTTCGTATGTTTATTCGCTAGATATGAAGCCCAAGATAAAAAGTACGATTTTTCGCAGAAAGACATTCCCGAAATACGGGTAAAAATTGGTTGTGAACTTCAAAATAGTAGATTGATGTGAAGGACAACCTAAATAGAAACCAGATTTTCAACCATAATCAAATAAAATTGTAAATATAAAAGCGCCGAATCAAAAATTAAATGACATAAATATTACATGGAAAGGGCGGCAACTAAAATTTTCTCTTTGTCATAAAAAAAAAAAAAAAAAAAAAAAAAAAACAATGTTGTTATTTTTTTTTTGTTTAAATATGTTAAACGTCAAGGCTCTAATAAAGGAAGTTATTCCATGCTATTTTTCTTAGACAAACGTCCCCTGTGTTATGTTTGTTTTTTTTTTAGGATAACCTGAAAATGAAACCATACCATCGATGTTCAGGATGACCCCGCGCCTGAAAAAGAAAAATAAATTAGCAAAAATATTAAATTCAATTACAAAAATCATGAAAAATTACTTACCGATGAAACCGATGTCCTGGAACCCGTGAACCTGCAAAAAGAAAAAATGATTAGAAAATAGTTAAAATAGCTATAGAATGAAATAAGTACTCACCTGATGAATTACTCCGAAAGCGCTGAAAAACCTAGAAATAAGAAAAAAGAGAGGAGAAAAGGAATAGAAAAAAGGGGGAAAGGAAAATGGGGTAAAAGAGATTAAGGAAAAAGTAAAAGGAGAGAAAAGAGGAGAATGGGGGAGAAATGACAAGAATTTGGGGTAAAATGAATCAATGTAAAACAAAATAAGGGATAAGAAGAATTAAGGGAGTACGAAGAGTATGGAAAAGGAGTAAAATAGGGGATAGGAAATTTGAGAGCGGGGTAGAACGAATAAGTAAATTAATGAGAGGGAAAGAACCTGAAAATCAAAGAAAAAGAATTGTAGAATAAAATAACCTGGAAATAACAAAACGTAACCTGTAAATAAGAGAATAAACCTGAAAAACAATAAAAAAAAAAGAAACAATAAATGAATATAGTGGGACTGGAAAAACCTGCAAATAAGAAGAAAAGTGGGGATAAAAACAATAAAGGGAGTGAAATAGACGAATAAAGAGGGAGTGGGAATAAAAGGAGATAAAATGGACAAATAAAAAGGCTAGGAGTGAAAAAGGGGGAAATATGAACAAATGAAAAGATAAAAATCATAAAAGTGGGGTAAAATGGACGAATGGAGTGCAAGAAGGAACTGAGAAAGGTAGAGTGGGGTAAAATGGACAGAAATAGAGAAGTAGGGAAAGTGAAAGGAGTGGGGATAGAGAAAGAGTATAAAAGTCGGAGCAGCAGGCTCCGGAGCATCATTTGAGCCGCAGTCAAGCTTCGAACAACAACGGGAGCTGCCCAAGCGATCGAACGACCTCGGGAGCTCCACCGTATTATCCAAAGCGACTTCGACAATCTAAATCTTCACGACTACCGAGATGCGAATCGACCCAATCATCCCGGGAGTTCCAACGCCTTCTCCATGGCCAGCGACCTGGGAAGGAAGCTTCGAAATCATCGTGTTGGAGTTCCTCAACCCAACGAACTTCTCTTACACCACTCCTACCAAATTTAAGGAGCTGTGTGCGTTCGAGGAGCAGTTATTCATCGACATCGCAGAAAGAAACCACTATCCAAGGGTTCATGCTTCCATCGACCGAATATACGCGGTCGTCAGTCAAGAAACGGCCTACAGAGGGAAATTGGTCGACGTGGAAGATGGAGAAGCTACCTTACTGCTTATCGATAGAGGGGTCACACTCATGCATCCGGTTCATGAACTACAGAATCTACCGCATCAGTACGTGAACGTGCCTTCTTTTTGCACAAAAGCATTCATCTCGGGAATCAAACCGTTCTATGGGAACAAATGGGAAATGACCTGCAGCCTCCATTATCAACGGAAGCTGGTCGACCGGAAATCTAGAATCACCATCGTCGGCGATCATCCCACGAAGGAGGGTCACGAAGTTCACCTTTTCATAACTCCTCAACGGGTCAATCTGGGAGAAAGCTTGGTCAGGCACCAATATGCTCTACCTGGCGAATATCGATTCAGCCTTCGGGACGACGTAAAGTGTGCAACGCCTGAAGAAATACAAAGATTGGCGAATGGAGAGCAACTACAGGAGCCTTTCAATCCTATTGCGGCAGAGCTGAGACAACTAGAACATCTGCAACTCCTAGACTTGGAAGAAGAACAAATGAACGAGGTCAATCAACTCCGCTGATGGAAGACAAGCTGAAAAACATCAAGAGACCTGCAAATCATCATTTTCAAGACATCATCGCCCTGTCCTCCCTTTATCCCCAAATCAAATTGCATTTTTAAATTGTCTACGGTCCCAATCCCACTTCCGGCATTTGAAAGTTTGAATTTTTATATTTTTTCTTTTTGTTTTGACTCTTTAAATGAGTTTTTTAGAACAAAAAGCATCATTTCAAAGATCTTTTTGTTCTGGGGGGCATTTGAGACGTAACACTCGCGTGGAGGCCCGAGCCTGCTCGAACGATTTGATACTACGCGTGCGAAAAACATCGCGGCGCGATGACGGGCGTGCGTCCCAACCGGCGGCCATATTGGCGACTGGCACAAAGGCCCGAGCGAGCCGGCGGGCAACGCTCCGAACAGCGCCACTTGAAAAGAAATCAAACTAAATCATAATTTCTTTATTCTAATTGTTTTCAAGCTTTTTATTTATCAATATGAGCGTAATTAGGCTCAAAATGTCGGGAAAAATAGCCGCTATCAAAGAAAAATAAAGGAAAGATTAAAGCTTGTAGAAAATTTGGGTTATTTTAAATAGAGCGAGATGCTTGATCACAGCGCATGCGCGGGGCTAAGCGTTCATGGGCTATAGGAACCCGAACGTGACTTTTTGTGATTTTTCAAATTAAATTAAATTAAAAGATATTAAATGAAACAATGGAGCCAAATCATTCAAATAATTAAGCAACAACAATTGACATTGTAATTTCATTATTTTAAAGTCACGGTAAGCTGAAAATTGATCAAAGCGGAATTCGGCGCATCGGGCAAAATAGCGATCAGCCAATGGCAAGGCGCGAAATATGGCAGCGAGCCAATAGAGAGGCCCGTTACAAAAGAATGCGCAGAACGCGTCCGAAACAGAGAAATTCGGCGTTTGAGAGAATTTAGAGTGGGGAACGGGGTATAAGAGTCGGTGCACGGCTCATTCGAAAGGCAGTTCACCCTACCTCTAGAACCAACTCGGATCTCCTAGAAGAGCTCTCCTAACATCAAATAGCAAAATACACTCTATTCTGATATAACCTAAAATCCTTTCTCCTATTATTCCTTTGGATGCCTGGGGTATTGGTGAGACTCGGCGACGTATCGATCCCGTAGTCCAGGGTCCATTCCACATAACCTATAATTTCCGAATTTTGCTGCACGGGGCATTGGTGAGACTCGGTGACGTATCGATCCCGTGGTCCGTGGGCAAAATTACCTAACCTAGTGAATGCTCAGGACATTGGCGAGACTCGGCGACGTATCGAGCCCGTGGTCTGGGGTTCACATCCTAACCTGTCTTGTGTTTTTGAGCATTGGCGCCATTCGGCGACGTTTGAGGCCCGTGGTCAAGCACAAACTTTCCACCTAGCATTTTTGGGTGTATTGAGAATAGAGGCGGTAAATAAATGATTTTATGATTAATTATTATTAAATTCAAAATTGTTTCATAATTTATCCGATTTGGTTGGGTCGAACGAATTGATTAGCGTTAGAATTCAATAATTTAAGAATCTATAGTCCATTGTACGACTCTAAAGTCAAGAAAAATTGTCCGAACCAATTATAACGAGTAGAAACAAATAACAAGCGGATAAAAGCATTAATTCAAGAGGCAGCGGTAAGACTAGAGTTTGTATAGCATCCTAGCGATCACAAATTGAAAAAAATTGTAAAAACAAAAAGCGTACAACACTCTTGAATTGCTACCAAGCGTAAGGACTCAGGCTCAAGCGGTTAGGATTACAGGACATCGGTTGTCAATTAGTAGCGTTGCGAATTTCATTATTTTTTGTTTGTTTTTTTTTTTTGCCTGAAAAATTTCATGCAAGCGGAAAGGAGAGGCAATAGAATAAGCAGGGACACGATAAACCTTAAAGCGTTCTTTATTGTATAAACAAAAAACAAAAACAAATTTGAAAATTCAATCGAAATTTCACACAGTAAAACGCTCCGTTTTTCCGGGTCTTTCGAGTCTTCTCTCGCCTGACTTGGTTAAACAACGCGGACAAAAAAAAAGATTAAAATTAAAAACGCGTCATTTTCGCTATCATTTTGTAAAAACATAATTAAAATTAAAAACGCGTATCATTTTGTAAAAACGCGTATCATTTTGTAAAAACACAATAGTATTGTCTAATAAATTCATTTTGTTATCTTATCAACATAATTTTTGTCTCTCGTCTCGTTCATACCTGCTCCTTTAAAAATAAGGTAGCTCGAACCGACGCGTGGCGGCGTTCAGGCCGGGTCGGCGAGAGCGTTACGTTATAATATATATATATATATATATGTACAAACAGTGTGTCAGTTTTTGATCGGATAAACAGAATTTCAACATTACAAAGTGCGTGCGGGATAAATAAAAATAATTTTCGTCATCTAACGAAGTGCATATTACTATTTATTTTGCTAAAATTTGTGATATACTACACCGGTATCAAAACAGCCGCGTAAATGTAGTCTGTGATGTGTGTGAAAAAGAATATAAAAAAATGCGCGATGCATATGTCAACGAAACTTTTCAAGATTTCATTATTTCGTTCGATTGGAAATAAGAGTTAACTGAAATGAACCTTCAATTAAACCAGAGTGCGAGAAATATTGTTCAGTGTAAATATATCGTCGGTTGAGTTGTTATATATCATGTGTAAATATATATATATATATATATATATACGAATTAATAAAAGAAAAACACACGGAACTGTTAGAATGACTGTAAAAAAACTAGAGACAAGTACATTTATGCCCTCTGGGAAGTCATCTGTAAAATCATGGAAATCAATGGTCGTAAGACTTTAAATCCAAGAAACAAAACGTTGTTAAATAAATGCAGAAGTTGCCGAGTACATCGCACTACGAACAAAAGAATTACAAAAGAAGAAAAATAGGACACAACAAATTACAACCACAAAGAATACAAAGACAAAACATTACAAAAACAAATTGCGACTAAAATAAATTAAGATCATAAAAATTTTAAATAAATTACCCACGGAAAAAAATTATATACCAAAAAATTGAAACAAAAAAAATTTGGCCGTTGTACTTGGCGTTTTTTTTCTAGCTAATATTATCTAATTTACCTGTATCTTATACTCACAAATTCGAAAGTCGAGTAAAACGCCAAGTACAACGGCCAAATTTTTTTTGTTTCAATTTTTTGGTATATAATTTTTTTCCGTGGGTAATTTATTTAAAATTTTTATGATCTTAATTTATTTTAGTCGCAATTTGTTTTTGTAATGTTTTGTCTTTGTATTCTTTGTGGTTGTAATTTGTTGTGTCCTATTTTTCTTCTTTTGTAATTCTTTTGTTCGTAGTGCGATGTACTCGGCAACTTCTGCATTTATTTAACAACGTTTTGTTTCTTGGATTTAAAGTCTTACGACCATTGATTTCCATGATTTTACAGATGACTTCCCAGAGGGCATAAATGTACTTGTCTCTAGTTTTTTTTACAGCATTCGTGCTGTGTTGCAGGTTTATTTGACGACTTTTTGTGTACTCGAAATCTGAAATTTTATGGGATACATTGAAAAATTGAAATAATGATCATAAAATTGAAACATCTGATCACCCAATAAAGCAGTTTATATATTCACCTACACCCATCTCTCTCTATATATTTATTTTGACATGCTGAAGCCGAATTCCAAAATACCGTGAAAATAGGTGAAAATTGCGAAAATGGTCGTTGAGCAAAATTTTGTTGACCTAAATCTAGAATGTTTCTCGTGTTTTTCGAAAGTTCTGATAAACAAGGTTTCAGACTATATTTCGGATTTTTCGATTCTCACAAGTGACCCATGAATCTCATTGTCAGTATCCACTTATATATTTGAAGCCCCTGGCTCAAGGAATGTCTTGGTATGAATCAGTTGAGATTTCACACAATCTGGACAAGCGATGAGAATTTTTATTATGAGGTCCAAAAGCTTGGAATATTTCCATGAGGCACCCGAGACTTTGTAAAACCATGTTGACCAATTGATTTTGTTCTTCCGAACAGATGTACCAATATTGCGATCGTAGAAAATCACTCCGTATCGGTTTGAAGTTAAAAGTATTATTAGGAAATTGTGCACCCTTTCCACTGCAAAATCTATCAACGTCAAAAAATCGAATTGAAACTTGAATATTACTTCAGAAATCAATTGACTGTAGAATTTTAATTAAAATTGAACATGACGCTAAACGAGTTTATCAGTTGTGCAGTTTATATTCTGTTTTAGGATGTTTTATCAAAAGGTAATGATTAAAAATGATGAATACAACGTTTTTATCACTCCTTCTTTCGGATTAACAAAATGTTTGCCGGTTCGTTTGCCTGTTTTGCTTTTGAACCAGGCAAATTTCCGGGTCCCTTCCTATTATTGTACCGCGAAACAAGACTCTGCAAGACCGGAAACGAAAAAAAAAACACGCATTAGTTTTGCTATGGCTGAATTTTCAAAAACCCAAGATTTCGCGGTGTCGAGGACGAAATGAACGGTGGTGTGAAAATAATATGTCAACTCGAGGAAAATACAAGAAATAATTCCCTGTCCGTCGAGTAAAGCTCGAATGACCGAGGAATGACCTTCCACAAGAAAAGCGAGTATAAAGTGTACGTAACAAGTTCTAATACTTTGGGAATCCATGAGCTTGGTTCGTTACGACAAAGTCTCCAAAACTTCTGTGTGAAATGAAAAATACCACCAAGCGGAACCATCTGACATTGCTCTGACTCGATAGCATACCATGAATAAATGACGAATGAGAAATAGTGAAGCTGCGACAAGCCTCTTCCACATTTATCAGCACTGGGGATCAAGGGACGCGGTAGCGGCTCGTATTGTTACAAGATTCTGCAATCGAAAACATGCAATTACTGTTTTACTTTGGAAAAACGTTTATCAGAAAATCTTTTAATCATAAATGACATTTCAAATGATTTGATTCCATCCAATAGTCGTAAGACTTTTAAAAGTTCTCTTTAAATTCAAGTCAATAATGAACATTTTTCTGCTTACTTGACAACCATAAACTACACGGCAGAACACACAGCACAGGCATTATTAACATTTTTTTATAGAAGTATCCAAAAGTCTGAGAATTTCAAAACCATTGTCACCAGCTTGTACGTATGCAATTACAATCGCAAGATCTCTATCATCATTTTCTTTTCAGACCACCAGAAATTTTCTCAATGCGTCGAGCCCTTGACTAGAATTAAACTTTCTTAGTGTTTTTCCATACAATGGGTTTGCTTCTTCGGTAGATATTTTTGTAGTCCTTGATCTTATTCGTCACTCCTATCTTGGGTTATTTTATTTATATTTTTCAATGGAATCTATCCAATTTTTGATAAAATAGCATAATGAAAATGATAATGATCATCTACAAATCTGATAATATTCAATTTTGAAGAGCTGATGAAAATTGTCGCCATGACAAAGATGCAGAGGCATGGATTTATTTATTTATTTAAATCTCCTTTAAAATGTAAAAGGATATTTAAAAACCAATTTCTCGTGAATTATTGAATAAAATGTTTTCCATATGATATAACAAATGAAACGAAAATGGAATGTGTAGGGAATTGAAATCTGAGTATATAATCAAACAAATATCGTAGACGAATATAAATTCTTCATTTGTTATTAAATAAAATGTTTTCCATGAGAATTGAATAAAGAATCAAAAATGTAATGTGTTAAATTGAATTATTGTAAAAATAGATATATTCAACAAATATACCCATCTATAATATTCAATTCAATTCTACACATTTCCGTTTGGATTCAATATTTATATCATACACAATACATTTTATTTGAAAATTTATTCCGAACTAGGGTGCATTCCGTGCGATTAAGCGTGTGAATAGTTTTCTTGTAGCGCTGCAGCGCTACTTTTATTGCAACAGCGTCTTCAAGCCCACCAATCTTGAAGCAGTTCAATAAGAATAAACAGGAGTACAGGGGGATGGCTCCATAGTTTTCGATGTCCAGGTATATTTCTCAAGAGTTTTTGATGTCTAGGTATATTTCTCTACGGCTTTCGATGGCGAGGTCAACGGCTCCATAGTTTTCGATATTTAGGTCGCTGTAGTTTATGGGGTCGAGAACAATCTCTCAATGATTACCATGTTAACACTGTTATTGTCATTGTTTTTCGATGTTTGAGAGGACGTTTCCATGTTTCATTATCTTTTTCATCTCGTATCATGTTTCATTAGGTTCCAGTATCTAGATTGACAGTTTCATGTTTATCAGTGTCCGGTGATATTTATTCACGATATTCTGGGTTCTTGAAATCTCCCCTGTTATTGAAGACCATGGAGTCTTCGATCAGGATATCGATAACCATGATGAAATATATCCAGACATCGCAAACCATTGAGTCATCGACCTCGACATCGAAAGCTACGGGGAAAATACCTAGACATCAAAAACTGTGGAGCCGTCGACCTGGACATCGAAAACTATAGAGCTATCGACCCAAACTTTGAAAACCATGGATCCATCAACCTAGACATCGCAAACCGTAGAGAAACATAGCTAGACATGGAAAATTATGGAACTGTCGACCGGGATAGCGAAAACTATGGAGAACTATACCTGGACATGAAAAACCATGGAGAAATATGCCTAGGCATCGAAAAACATGGAGAAGTATACCTAGACATTAAAAACTATAGCGCCGACGACCTGGATAACGGAAACAGTGGAAAAAAATATACCTAGACATTGAAAACCATGAAGAAATATATCTGGACATCGAAAACTATGGAGGCGCCGACTTAAATCTCGAAAACCTTGCAGTCGTCGACCTAGATATCGAAAACTATGGAGCCGTCGATCTGGACATCAAAAACCATGGAACCGTCGACCTAGACATAAAAAACCATGGAGCCTTCGACCTAGACATCGAAAACCATAGAGCTGTCGACCTAGACATCAAAAGCCGTTAAGAAATATACCTAGGGTCGAAATCTATGAAGCCGTCGATGTGAATGGCAACGACTATCATGAATCATACCTAGACATCGAAAACCATGAAGAAATATACCTAGACATCGAAAACTATGGAGAAATATACGTAGACATCGAAGACTATGGACAAATATACCTGGACATCGAAAACCATGAGGAAATATACCTAGACATCGGAAACTACGGACCCATCGACCTAGACATCGAAATTCTTGGAGCCGTCGACCTAGACATTGAGAATCGTGGAGAAATATACTTAGACATCGAAAACCATGGAGAAATATACCTAGACTTCGAAAATCTGGGAGAAATCTATCTAGACATCGAAAACCATGGAGCTGTCGACCTAGACTTCGAAAACCTGGGAGAAATCTATCTAGACATCGAAAACCATGGAGCCGTCGACCTAGAAATCGAAAACTATCAAGCCACCTACGAGAGATGGATTTTGCTTGTGCCCTTGGTGAAAAGGGGTCGAGATCGTTTCTCTACTGCGTATGCACCGACACATCATTCTAACCTCATACGATGACGCGCGTAATTATTTTTTTCCTGCAAGTTTTGCTCATACAAAAAATAAAGAATGTACGAATGTACATTTGGCGCATTCTTCACTTAAATTCACTCCAATGCTTATCATCAACGATAAACACGAGTAAAAAAAAGCCCAATCCAACGATTTACCCGATAGCATCATACCTACTAAAAGAACATTAAACGATAGCATCACACCGACTAAAAGAACATTAAAAAAAAGATTCGGCCACAATACGTGACTCAGATTTCTTGGTAAAACGAACATGTGGTATCCTTTAATCTCTGAATGATTCGATCTTGAAAAAACATTATCTGTAAAAAAAACTAATCTGTATCTATTTTTTAAAGTGTCAAAAGAATCAAATAACAAGTAAAAAATAAAAAACCGAAAAATCGCGCTTGAAATCATTTTGGAAACCGATGCCTCATTCTTCTTATTTGATTCGAACAGCTAAATCAATTGAAAAAAATTCCATGTATTTTACGTGCAGCATTAAAATTTATTATATCAATTCGAGGCCAAGTATTTTCTAATGAATTGAAAAAAGTTACCACTTGAGTTACATGCAGCAGTAAAATTTATGATATCAATCGAAGGACAAGTAATTTATGAGTAACTCCAAATTTCAACATTATGGAATTGCTCTAAGAAGCTTTTAAATCCAAAAAAATCACATGCAAGCTAGTCATTTCTTACTGTATGGTGGCAAAGACTTATAAGAAAATCGATTCTTTTCAGACTTTCAGGAGCTTCTGATATTATTCACAATATTCGACGTCGATTGGATCGATACAAATTATGTTTAAATATGAGTTAAAAGTACTTGTCCGGCCCATCACTATTCAATCAAATAAAAATCAATCATAAAAAAACGAAATTGTACGGGAGAATCCGGTTAAAAATTTATTGACATGCGATTTATTATTAGTTTAATGTTCTTAATAATAGTATAGGTTAGTTATACCGAATGAAATTCGTTCGCTGGATAAAGTGAGAAGTAAAAATTGCCGTCATTCCAATACCAACTGCGGAGTTATTTTTGGAAGCTTGAACATATTTAATGTGCAAAATGTTTTTTATTTATCGATGCACAATAACATCCCTTGTATAGTACAGGACAATTCGTTTCCACTCTTATTCAATTAGTGCAATTAAGGGAATATTACTTGAAGATAACTCTCTAAATTTGCTCTGCATGAATATTTGTGCTCGATCAGTTCTAGAGAAGCCCTGATTTTTATTTGAATAAACAATTTTAATGGAAAGTGATGGGCCGGACAAGTACTTTTAACTCATATTTAAACATAATTTGTATCGATCCAATCGACGTCGAATATTGTGAATAATATCAGAAGCTCCTGAAAGTCTGAAAAGAATCGATTTTCTTATAAGTCTTTGCCACCATACAGTAAGAAATGACTAGCTTGCATGTGATTTTTTTGGATTTAAAAGCTTCTTAGAGCAATTCCATAATGTTGAAATTTGGAGTTACTCATAAATTACTTGTCCTTCGATTGATATCATAAATTTTACTGCTGCATGTAACTCAAGTGGTAACTTTTTTCAATTCATTAGAAAATACTTGGCCTCGAATTGATATAATAAATTTTAATGCTGCACGTAAAATACATGGAATTTTTTTCAATTGATTTAGCTGTTCGAATCAAATAAGAAGAATGAGGCATCGGTTTCCAAAATGATTTCAAGCGCGATTTTTCGGTTTTTTATTTTTTACTTGTTATTTGATTCTTTTGACACTTTAAAAAATAGATACAGATTAGTTTTTTTTACAGATAATGTTTTTTCAAGATTTGTGCAAATTTTTTCGAATTGTTCTGTTTTTTTTTTATAAAATCATTTTTTAGACAATTTAAAAAGAAAATATTTTTAAAGTTTTTTTTATGGATGGAATTATCAGCAAACGAGGGACCATCAATGTACTTGTCCCAACCTTTTTTTTCCTAGGGGAAGTTTATGGTTTGATATCACGTCTTTTTTCTCAAACGTTCCTTATTTATGTTCAGTTGACTATAGGATTATAGTTTAAATTTCTATGAATTATTAATGATTTTCGTCTTATAACGTTGGTTTCTACGAAAAAAGACCTAATTTTCGTCCAAATTGTACTGAAAATATTTCGTCACAGGTCTGTCCTTGGACTTTGGCAATTTTTTTCTTCGTACTCTAATATGTTTTGACAATTAGGAACCAAAGAGCACGGTCGAAAGCGGGTTGGAGGCCGGGATATGATTTTCGGCTTATAACGTTGGTTTCCACGAAAAAAGACCTAAATTTCGTCGAAATTGTACTGGAAATATTTCGTCACAGATCTATTCTTGGACTTTGGCGATTTTTCCCCTTGTCTTCTAATATGTTTTGTCCATTGGGAACTCAAGAGCATGTAGCAATGCGTGTTGCGGGCTGAGATATGATTTCCGGCTTATAACGTTAGAAAAAAGAAAGGAAAAGAGGAAAACAGATCAAATTCAAGACACAACTAATCCAACAGAATTGGCCATTTTTAAATGTCGCTTTTGCATTCGGAATCTAGACGTTTTCGTGTCATCCAAAACATGCCCCTGATGAAATATATTTCCAAAGTTTGCAAGTGGCCGCTGAGATCCAATTATCTACAGTTTGATAGTTGCAGATAAAAGGCACTCGGAAACATTTATTATGTCAGAACTTAAAGAAGCAAAAAAAACTGAGCGTACTTAATTCAACAGAGCAACGGAAATCAAAGACGTTTAAGGTACCTGCATTGGTTGTGGAGGAAAACAATTTCATTTCAGGATAATTTAGAAATGAATTTAGAAAATCAGAAATTTAGCATGGAATTTAGAAAAAGGAAAATTAAGTTAAATAATAAAGATGAAAACTTTTGTGATGAATTTTTGAAATTACATGTTACGTTGGAGTAAAAAATTAAAATAATTGGCACACATGCTGCGACACAAAAATATCAAAATTTGAAGGTATTCGCTCCATACCGCAGTAATACAAACTTCAATACTATTTGAAAAGAAACACTTTAAAACTTGCTGAATCAAGTTCCATTACATATTACCATAATTAAAGATAGGAAGTGATAATTAGCACATATATTTATCCACAGAAATTTTAAAGTTCGCAGCTATCTGCTGCAATTCAATGTATCTGCGCAACGAGTTTCGAAAACAGCAATTTCAAATCATTTTCATTCAATTTCAAATCAAATTTTAAAGCATTAATGAGCAACTGAAGACTTTTCTAATGAATTTTTCACTGCATATTTATGTTGCAGTGAGAGTCAAAAAGTAAAATGAATGGCAAAGTATATAAATTTTATAGTTTGCAGATTTTTGCTGTATTTCAATGGTCCAAATCTATATAGTATTATAGTGAAAAGTTGTTCAAAGTCATGATGTTACATTAAAATGACATAGCGCACATAACATTCAGAAATTCTGAAGGTTTCCATGATGTTGGCAGGTATTATACTCAATCGTATCCAAAACTGAGCAACTGTAGACATATCGTAATGAATGTTTTCACCAATAATTCCACATTTGCAGTTTGCGGAATAGGAATACTCAACATACACGTTATTTCATAAGTATTGTTGTCAAAATTTGTGTTTGCCTACCGTATTCCGAAGATTCAACTTTTCATACTATCAGTAAAAAAAAAATCCAAAGACTTTTTGGAACAAGTTTCAAAATTTATTACTCGACAGACCAGGTGGAAAAAGTATAACTACACTTATATCAAGACCAGAAACTGTTTTGAGAATCTGATATACAAAATGTGCGATTGATGATCATAGTCGGAAACCACTTGAATTACGTTACCACAATCAGCATGAAGAAATATTAGAAAATCATAGCACACATATTAGGAAACCAATTAATAATATGTATCCATCCGCTGCAAACCGATGGAGTCAAAACAAGGATCGGATAGAGCAGAGCCAAACTCAATAGGAAGCAAAATATGGGAATATTCAAAAATAATGATGACACAAGAAATAAATTAGAAAACATTTATTCGATTGGAGTTTCTCACATTATATATACTAACAGTTCTGTGTGTTCTTGTTTTATTAAATATCAACCATAATATTTCAGATCGCAAATAGAAAATTTGACGTTATAGGTTGACGAACATTTTTTCTTACAACTTCCAGACCTATTTTTGATAAACTGATTTGCCTTATTTATATTATTCACTAACTATGCGAACGTTTGTTACATTTGTCCCGCACTTCGTAACGTCAAACCCCGGCCGGTTCGTTACCACACAGCTATCAATACAAAGGGAACTCGTATATATGACCTACATTATTACATATGATATGTTATCACGCAACTGATGATACATTTACACTGGACAATATTCCGCGAACTCTGGTTTAATTGAAAGATTATCTCAGTTGACACTTATTTCCAATCGAACGAAATAATGAAATCTTGAAAAGTTTCGTTGACATATGCATCGCGCATTTTTTTATATTTTTTAGCACACACAGATCATAGTCTACATTTACGCGGCCGCTTTTATACTGGTTTAGTATACCACAAGTTTTAACAAAATAAATATTAACCACTTTTCACTAACCATTTTCATTTATTAGAGTCTGCACAACAGCACTTTGGGGATTATAACCTCACCTGTCAAAATGACGTTCAGTATGAAAACAAGTTTCAGGTGGTTTCGGATGTGCGTATCGATGTATTGATATCATATAACCTATTTACAAATGATATAAATGATAAACTTATTTTCAGTCAAACGAATTAATGAAATCTTAAAAAGTTTCGTCGACATGCATTTCATTTTTATTTTATTCTTTTTTACACACGACAGATCACAGACTACATTTACGCGACTGCTTTTATACCGGTTTAGTTTAGCATTCCACAGGTTTTAGTACTATGCACTTCGTTAGATGACGAAAGTTTTTTTTATTTATCCCACACGCATTCCATAATGTCAAAACTCCGTTTGTTTATACGATGATCGAAAACTGGCACATGGTTTATATATATATATATAATATAATATTCACGGAGTCTGAGCGCGGTCGGGGTAAGACTCAAAAGTTAGAAGGCCTAAAATGGCGAACAGGCATTCTGTATAACGCATATATAGATATACAGAATGCCTGTTCGCTATTTTAGGCCTTCTAACACTTGAGCCTCACCCGCGGTCGGCCTAGCAACTGGAGGAGCCGACATCGTTGAGCCAATCAGAATGCGTAGAGGCAACAACTCTCTTACCACTAACTACGTCAAAACGCGTATACGTATACGTCGAACTCGTGATGTGTCAGTAACTTTTGCATAATCTTGAGCCCGTGCAAAGTTTTTTCTCAGCAATTACGCCACCGATCGTGTTGATTTTGGGCGCAATCTAAAGAGAATTTCTTAATTAGCTGAAAGTTCGATTTTCAAAACCTCAGATGACTCATAACTTCGGTAATTCAAAAAAATCACTTGCCAATTTTACCCCCACCACGGCGAATCGTTTTATTCAGAGAAAGTATACTCGGCGAGAGTCTCGGGCCAGCAGACGACAGGGCTGTCAATGTACTTGTCCCGAGACTCTACCGAGTCTCTTGATAACATTTCGTGAAATTGACAGCTTAAATTTTGAATACAACGGGGAACTGTCACTTTCCAAATTTTTGAAGCATGAACAGATTCATGGAAATATATAGGTATACAATTTGTATTATGACACCAGAAAAAAATATATAGATATATAAAATGTATTATGGCACCAGATTTGTCACTAAAGAAAAAACAAATAAACATCAAAAATGTGTGCGAAAAAATGCAACATTTTTTGATGAAATTAAAAAATAAATAATTAATATCTTTTCAATGCGTTAAGCTACAGAGTTCGTAGAGGTCGCGATCGAAAGATAAAAAAAAATAAAAAATACGTCATCTTGCAGGATTCTTTGGAATACTGTAATTATTCAGTTATTAAAGAAATAAATTTTGAGTGTTATCGAAAACAGCTGAAAAACACTCTCGCTCCGGTAAAGACTCTCTGGAAGCGACTCGTCATACATAAATGTACTTGTCTCAGAGTCGCTACCGCGACTCTAGATGTTAGAGACTTTAATTGAATAAATGTTTTCTAATTTATTTCTTGTGTCTTCATTATTTTTAAACATTCCTATATTTTGCTTGATATTAAGTTTGGCTCTGCCCTCTCCGATCCTTGTTTTCACCCCATCGGTTTGCAGCGGATCGATACATATTATTAATTCGTTGCCTGAGATGTGTCCTCTGATTTTCTACTACTTCTTCATGCTGATTGAGGTAAGATGATTCGAGAGATTCCTAGCCATGATATTTAATTGCACATTTTGTAAATCATATTTTTTAAAAAATTTCTGGTCTTGGTATAAGTATAGTTATTCTTTTTCTACTTGGTCTGTCGAGTGATAAATTTGGAAACTTGTTCCAGAAAGCCTTTGGATACTTTTTTTCTGATGATATGAAAAGTCGTATCTTCGGAATGCAGTGGGTAAACACAAATTTTGACAATAGAACTTATGAAATGACATGTGTGTTGAGTATTCCCACTTTGCAAACTGCAAATGTGGAATTATTAGTGAAAAGATTCATTATGATAAGTCTACAGTTGCTCAGTTTTCGATACGGTCAAATATAATGCCTGCCAACATCCATGGAAATATACAGAATTTCTGAATGCAATGTGCGCTATGTCATTTTAATGTGACATCATGAATTTTGACAACTTTTCATTATAATGCTGTAGATTCGGATCATTGAAATACAGCAAAGATCTACAAACTATACAATTTATATACTGTGCCGTTCATTTTACTTTTTGACTCTAACTGTAACATATATGTAAAATGAAAAATTCATTACAAAAGTCTTCAGTTGCTCATTTATGGATAGATTTGAAATTGCTGTCTTCAAAATTCATTGCGTAGAAACATTGAATCGCAGCAGATCCCTGCGAACTCTGAAATCTCTGTGCATAAATATGTGTGCTAAGTATCACCATATCTTTGATTATGGTAATATGTAATGGATCTTGGTTCAGCAAGATTTAAAGTGTTTCTTTTCAAATAGTATTGAAGTTTGTATTACTGCTATGAAGCGAATACTTTCAAACTTTCATATTTCTGTGTCGCAGCATGTGTGCCAATCATTCAAATTATTTACTCCAACCGTAACATGTAATCTGGAAAATTCACCACAAAAGTCTTCAGATTTTCTAAATTCCTAAATTTTCCTTTTTCTAAATTCTATTCTGAATTTCTACATTTCTGAATTCATTTCTAATTTCTCCTGAAATTGTTTTTCTCTAAAACCGATGAAGTTGCCTTAAACGTTTTTGAATTCGGTTGCTCTGTTGAATTAAGTACGCTCAGTTTTTTTTGCTTCTTTGAGTTCTGACATAATAAATGTTTCCGGGTGCCTTTTTTCGGCCACTTGCAAACTTTGGAAATATATTTCATCGGGGGCACGTTTTGGATGACTCAAAAATGTCTAGATTCAGAATGCAAAAGCGACATTCAAAAATGGCCAATTCTGTTGGATTTGTTGTGTCATGAATTTGATCAATCTTTCCTCTTTTCCTTTTTTTTTTCTAACTTTCTAACGTTATAAGCCGAAAATCATATCTCGGCCCGCAACACGTATTTCGGCATGCTCTTGGGTTGCCAATAAGCATAACATATTAAAGTACAACGAAAAAAATTGCCAAAGTCCAAGGATAGACTTGTGACGAAATATTTCCAGTACAATTTTGACGAAAAATAGGTCTCTTTTCGTGGAAACCGACGTTATAAGCCGAAAATCATATCTCGGACCGCTACCTGCTTTCCACCGTGCTCTTGGGTTCCCAATAAGCACAACACATTAATGTGTTTAATTACTTTAATTAAAGTACGAGGAAAGAAATCGCCAAAGTCCAAGGATAGACCTGTGACGAAATATTTCCAGTACAATTTTGACGAAAAATAGGTCTTTTTTCGTGAAAACCAACGTTATAAGCCGAAAATCATAAATAATTCATAGAAATTTAAACTAAAATCCTATAGTCATCTGAACATAAATAAGGAACTTTTGAGAAAAAAGACGTGATATCAAACAATAAACTTCCCCTAGGAAAAAAAAGGTTGGGACAAGTACATTGAAGGTTCCTCGTTTGCTGATAATTCCATCCATAAAAAAAACTTGGAAAAAAATTTTTTTTTTAATTGTAAAAAAAATTATTTTACAAAAAAAATACAGAACAATTCGAAAAAAATTTCTCAAATCTTGAAAAAGCACTATCTTTAAAAATAACTAATCTATATGTATTTTTATAAGTGTCAAAAGAATCAAATAACAAGTAAAAAATAAAAAACTGAAAAATCTTGCTTGAAATCATTTTGGAAACCGATGCCTCATTCTTATTATTTGATTCGAACAGCTCAATCAATTGAAAAAAATTCCATCTAATTTACGTGCAGCATTAAAATTTATGATATCAATTCTTCTCAGACTTTCAGGATCCTCTGGTATTATTCACAAAATTCGACGTCGATTGGATCGATACAAATTATGTTTAAATATGTGTTAAAAGTACTTGTCCGGCCCATCACTTTCCGTTCAAATTGTTTATCCAAATAAAAATCAGGGCTTGTCTAGAACTGATGAGTCACAAGTATTCATGCAGAGGGAATTGAGAGAATTATCTTCAAGTAATTGTTACTTAATTGCACTAATTTAATAAAAAACGGAAACAAATTGTTTCGCAATATCCAAGGGATATTATTGTGCATCGATAAATAAAAAAAATTGTACATAATATATATGTTCTAGCTTGAAAAATAACTCTCCAGTTTATATTCAATAACGGCAATTTTTACTTGCCACTTATTCTTTCAGCGAACGAATTCCATTCGGAATAAGAACTAACTTATACTATTATTAAGAACATTAAATTAATAATGAATAGCGCTTCAACAAATTTTTAACCAGATTCTGCTGTACAATTTTGTTTTTTTATGATTGATTTTTTATTAAATGAATAGTGATGGGCCGGACAAGTACTTTTAACACATATCAAGAGACGCGGTAGCGGCTCGACGCCAAGTATTAAAAAAAAAACGAAAGTGTAAAAGAAAAGTCAGCGCGAGCCCTGCCGCACTCTTATATACGCGAATATGTCGATTTATGACGTCATAACGTTTTTCAAACCGTTCTCACGGATAAACCGTTGTAGTTAAAAATCTGAAAATTAGTGATAATTTTTTTTCGATTTTTCTCTTTCAATTGATCCTTATTGCAAGTAAATCCGTTTACTCAATCCCGAGATATGATGATTTAAGCAATTAAAATCGAATGTTTCGGTACGCTCTAGTCGCTTGGAGTCAGAAAGACTTCAGTAGCGTTCGTTTACCTTTGGACATACGTCCTTTGCACGAAACGTTACTTTTGTCCCGTTTCGTTTCGCCCAGTCCACTGAACGCGATATCCCCTCTACTCGCGCCCGATCGAGCGCGAGAGACAGCGCGCGAAGACTCGTTCCCTCTCTCTCCCACTCGTCGTAGCGTGGCGAGACATCTATACGCATATCCAAAAATGTTCTCACGTTCTTTTTAATGCTACTGCACCGCTGGTTTAGATATTTGGATGCAACAAGGCGCATTTTGAAGAGAAGACATTTAGCTTTACTTTGGTGTATTCGAAAAGTCTCTACGACTTTCATTACGGGTACTACATCGTTTCAAAAAACATTGATATTTTCGTTCGTTTGATTTCTTTTTCAATTGGGCCGCAAGTTCAGATAAAACAATTTGTCTCCTCAATTTTCGATATATTTTTATTTTTTTTTTATTTTTCAGCGGAACCTCGAGTACATTGATTGTGGTAACTGTAGTAAAACAATGGGGTTTTTTGGAAAATTCGGAGAGAAAAAGTTTTACTTCTTCAATTCCAACACATTCAAATTTTATCAGATTTTTTTGCTAATTTTTGTCAACCAAAAATTTCTTCATGGTACTTTAATAAATTGATCTGGAATTTTCGAGAACTATGGAGCCGTATTAGAATATACAGAGTGGAAAAAATTTCATTTTTACTTTTGATTTTTTATTATTAACCGGTTGACTAGTAAGCTTTTTTTTCTGGTTTTCGTGCCAAAACTGGCACGAGTCAATAAATTACCGAAATACATGAAAATTTGTTTCTTGGGATATTCGAGGTTGCTGATTTCATTCCCAATCTTAATTTTCATGTAGCTACCTTCGAAAAGTATGAAAATAAGGGTTGAAAGTGAATATTTCTGTTTTGCTAGCGGCATGTATTTATGTTATATTACATGGAAAATCCAAATTTTTTAGGATGAAAATGAATAAAATTCACTATCCCCGAGGGGGTGAAAAATGAGGGTTAGAGGTAAAATTTTCAGATTTTTCAATGGGAAATTTTTGCGTTATATTACATAAAAAAATGTTCGTTTTTGAAGGTACCAGATTCTTTCATCGAAGTAAAATAAAATTCGCTACCTGCGAAAGGGTGAAAAATAAGGTTTGGGGATGAAATTTTTAGATTTCTTAATAGGGAGTTTTTGTGCTATATTACATGAAAATTCTGAGTTTTTTAGAACACTAGACTCTTCTATTGAAATGCACCCCCAACCCTCATTTTTCACCCCTTGGCAGATCGGGAGTTTTGGTTTATTTCGATAAAGGACGTTCATGCTCTACAAAAAACATACAGTTTCTATGTGGAAAAGCATAAAATTTCTCGTTGAAAAATCTGGAAATTTCACCCTCAAACATTATTTTTCACCCCTTAGGAAATAGTGATTTTTTTTTCATTTCAATAAAAGAGTTTCGTGTCCTAAAAAACTTGCAATTTTCATGTAATGTAAAAAACTTTCACATTGAAAAATCTGAAAATTTCACCCCCAACTTTTTTTTTTCATCCCTTCGCGGGTGATAAATTTTATTTTATTTCGATAAAAGAATCTGGTATCCTCAAAAACGAATACTTTTTATGTAATATAGCATAAAAACTTCCCATTGAAAAATCTGAACATTTCACCCCAACCCTTATTTTTAATTTCTTCGGGGATAGTGAATTTAGTTCTATTTCGACAAAAGAGTCTAGTGTGGAACTTGGAATTTTCGGGTAATATCGCATAATAACTTTCCATTGAAAAATCTAACAATGTTAGCCTTAACGCTCGATTTTCACCTCTTTCAAGGTGAAAATTAAGCCCGGAAGTCGATTCGGCAACACAAAAAATCCTTGTAAACCCTTTTTCATCCCAATCGGTTGAAAATTTAAAACAAGATTTCAATATGTACGCATATCATACATTATTACCAGAACTGACCCGACTTTTTTTGTATATACCAGACGACAGGTTATTCGCTCCGTGCGCGTAAAGTAGTGCGCTCGCACTACTTTGAAAGTGAGCGTGTGTCGTGTATACGTGTTCCCCCAAAAACGCCGGAGTTCCATTTACGGTGGTGCTGGCAGTATACATGAATACACTAATACTATTAGTGCAGTAGAATTAGATTTTTGGCTCCGCCCACGTACACAGAGCGAATACGTGGTATGAGATGCCAATGCTCGTTTTTTAAAAACTTGTGAATTTCGTGAATTGTGAAAAAAAGTGCTGTACACCAAAGGTAGTTTCTTTGATATGAGACAAACATTTTATGAGTACTTTTTACACAATTCACAGTATTTTTTCTATGAGTTTCTCAAGAATGCATTTCAGTGTTTCGTGCCATGTCTTATTATAAAGAAATCGATCAATAAAAAATTCAAAAGCAAAAATGACACTTTTTCTACGTTGAATATTCTATTACGACTTCATGATTCTCGAAAAACCTAGATCAATCCATAACTGTTTGAAGTAAAAAATTAAAAAAATCTGATATCATTCCCATGAGCTGAAATTGAATAAAAGGTAAAACTTTTCCTTCAAATTTCATTAAAAAACCTCATTGTCTCAGAGTTACGACAATCGAGGTACTTGAAGTTTCACTGAAAATTGCATGGCGGAAAATGTTAAAAAAAATTTAGTGAATAAACAATCGCTGACGCGACTCTTTTTACGCTTGAAATATCGTGTGAAATCAAGAGACTCGGTAGAGTCTCGGGACAAGTACATTGACAGCCCTGTCGTCTGCTGGCCCGAGGCTCTCGCCGAGACTATATTATCTCTGAATAAAACGATTCGCGGTGGTGGGGGTAAAATCGACATGTCATTTTCTTGAATTGCGAAGCTCATGAGTTATGTCGCAATTTGAAAATTGAACTTTCAGCTAATTAAGAAATTCTCTTTCGATTGCGCCCAAAATCAGCATGATCGGTGGCGTAATTGCTGAGAAAAAACTTTGCACGGGCTCAAGATTATGCAAAAACTACCAACACATTTACGCAGCTGACGTATCCGTATATGGGTTCAGACCGATACATACAAGGGCTTCTTGATGCCCATCATAACCAATCATCGGTGAGAATCTATTCGTCTCGGCCAATCGCCGATGAGAGAGTTTCTGACAGTCCTCAATGTTTTCTTGTATACCGTCTGTTATCGTCTGTTATGTTATTATAAAGTGATTGCGATCGTAGCCCCGTGGATCAACGGTGCAAGATTTGCAAATTTCGTGTTAATAAATAAAACATTATTGGAAATAGCAGTGGATATAATCAATTTTATTTTTTTCATAAAAGAAGTTTCAATAAGTTTCGAGCCCAATTCACGACAATAATATCTATAATAAATAAAACCTCAAAAGTGGATTAATTGATCTCATACAGTGTACTGAGAGTGAGTAAAATATTGAGAAGTGAAAACGTGAATAATGTGTGTCGTGAAAATTAAGCATTATCTGTTCTACTTCGATATCGTAATATATACATAGATAGCAAATTTGCGAGATTTCGCGTCATGTTGACGTTTGAGCTTAGACCGCCGGAGTGCTGTTGCGTGCAGAGTGTAGAAAAATAAAAGTGGTTATTGAAAAGTGGAAGGAATCGATATTATTAATGACGTGACTAATTAGTGTTGAATAATAATAATAATAACAATGAAAAAAAAACGTTCGTTCATTATAACCTCTAAAACGTTCTTTCCAAACAGAAATTCTATGTTGGGTAATTACATTAAAGAAAGAGGTGGATGGTTGTGTGTAAACGAATTCAAATAAATTTAAAAAAACTTTGGTCAAGTAATTCAATGTATTGTTGTCATAATTTCTTTCATTTAGTTTGGCTGTGTTCACCGGTCCCTTTTTTCCACCTCCTTAGCTTACAGTGTATTGTCATACCAATTTCTATTTGTTCTCCAGACAATACGAGAGATATTCTTATTTCTATTTTTTTTATATTAATTTCAACAAGATAATTTGAAATATTTATAACAAAAAGCCTTCATAATTGCTTGTTCATACACCCAAGTTTTGAAAATTCTTTGAGCCATGTAAATGCATAGATATATTCACTTGAGTTGTTACATGATAAATTTGGAAATTTATTTCAATAAGTCATTGGATGCTTAATTTTCATGATATCAAAATTTGTATCTTCGAAATGCAATGAACACCTCTAAAGTTCGACAAAGTGATGAAGCGACATGTATATGGAATATTTTCAGACCATGTTTGCGATTGGCATTGTGGGTTGAAAAATTCATGTCTGTAAGTCTACACCTGATCATTTTTGGATGTGATCAAATATTTTGTCTGCGGATAACCATGGAGACATACAAAATTACAGCATTTTGCTTGCTTCAACATGCATCGTATCTGTCACTTTTTTTTTGAATGTGTCATAATAAGTTTCAAAAATGTGGTTCATGTAATTTTGAAGTGTTTTTCCCTATAGCACCAAAGTCTGTATAACTGATACGTAGCAAGTACCTATGAACTTTGATATTTCTGTGAAATAGCAGGTATGCCAATCTTTTAGCTTTTTGGTTCCGACTGGAATATATTAACGAAGATATTCATTACTAAAGTCTTCACCTACTTATTTCTGAATAGATCTGAAATTACTGTCTTCAGAAACTAATGCACAGATACATGAAACAATTTTGATTTCTGTTCTCTTTCAATTGCGCTGTCTTTTTTCTTTTTAACTATGGCTCTGCTCTTTCCGATCCTTGTTTTGACTCCATCGGTTTGCAGCGGATCGATGCATATTATTAATTGGTTGCCTAATATGTGTCCTATGATTTTCTACTATTTCTTCATGCTGATTGTGGTAACGTGATTCAAGAGGTTTCCAATTATGATCATCAATCGCACATTTTGTACAACAGATTCTCAAAACAGTTTCTGGTCTTGATATAAGTGTAGTTATTCTTTTTCCACCTGGTCTGTCGAGTAATAAATTTTGAAACTTGTTCCAAAAAGTCTTTGGATGCTTTTTTTGCTGATAATATGAAAATTTGAATCTTCGGAATGCGGTAGGCAAACACAAATATTGACAACAATACTTATGAAATGACGTGTATGTTGAGTATTCCTATTCTGCAAACTGCAAATGTGGAATTATTGGTGAAAACATTCATTACGATAAGTGTACAGTTGCTCAGTTTTCGATGCGATTAAGTATAATACCTGCCAACATCATGGAAACCTACAGAATTTCTGAATGTTATGTGCGCTATGTGATTTTAATGTAACATCATAACTTCTAACAACTTTCCACTCTAATACTATAGATTTGGATCATTGAAATACAGCAAAAATGCAAACTATAAAATTTATATACTGTGCCATTCATTTTATTTTTTGACTCCCACCGTAACATGAATATGAAGTGAAAAATTCATTACAAAAGTCTTCAGTTGCTCATTTATGGATGGATATGAAATTGCTGTTTTCCAAACTCATTGCGCAGATACATTGAATTGCAGCCGATACCTGCGAATTTGGAAATTTCTGTGGATAAGTATATGTACTAAGTATCACCCCCTATCTTTGATTATGGTAATATGTAATGGAACTTTGTTCAGCAAGTTTTAAAGTGTTTCTTTTCAAATAGTATTGAAGTTTGTATTACTGCAGTATGGAGTGAATACCTTCAAACTTTGATATTTTTGTGTCGCAGCATGTGTGCCAATAATATAAATTTTTTACTCCAACCGTAACATGTAATTTCAAAAATTCATCACAAAAGTTTTCAGCTTTACTAATTATCTTAATTTTCCTTTTTCTAAATTCTATGCTAAATTTCTGAATTTCCTAATTTATTTCTAAATTATCCTGAAATGAAATTGTTTTCCTCCACAACCAATGCAGGTACCTTAAACGTCTTTGAATTCCGTTGCTCTGTTGAATCAAGTACGCTCAGTTTTTTTTACTTCTTTGAATTCTGACATAATAAATTTTTCCGGGTGCCTTTTTTCTGCAACTATCGAACTGTAGATAATTGGATCTCCGGGGCCACTTGCAAACTTTGGAAATATATTTCATCGGGGGCATGTTTTGGATGACACGAAAATGTGTAGATTTAGAATGCAAAAACGACATTTAAAAATGGCCAATTCTGTTGTATTCGTTGTGTCTTGAATTTGATCTATCTTTTCTCTTTTCCTTTCTTTTCACTAACGTTATAAGCCGGAAATCATATCTCAGCCCGCAACACGCATTGCTACA
Source organism: Venturia canescens (assembly GCF_019457755.1). Lineage (NCBI taxonomy): Eukaryota > Metazoa > Arthropoda > Insecta > Hymenoptera > Ichneumonidae > Venturia > Venturia canescens. The sequence continues at coordinate 40,836,499 of NC_057421.1, forward strand.
TGCTCTTGAGTTTCCAATGGACAAAACATATTAGAAGACAAGGAGAAAAATCACCAAAGTCCAAGAACAAACCTCTATCGAAATATTTCCAGTTCAAATTTGACGAAATTTAGGTCTTTTTTCGTGGAAACCTACGCTATAAGCCGAAAATCATATCCCGGCCTCCAACCCGCTTGCGGCCGTGCTCTTGGGTTCCTAATTGACAAAACATATTAGAGTACAAGGAAAAAAATCGCCGAAGTCCGAGGACAGACCTGTGACGAAATATGTCCAGTACAATTTTGACGAAAAATAGGTGTTTTTTCGTGAAAACCAACGTTATAAGACGAAAATCATAAATAATTCATAGACATTTAAACTAATATCCTATAGTCAACTGAACATAAATAAGGAACTTTTGAGAAAAAAGACGTGATATCAAACCATAAACTTCCCCTAGGAAAAAAAAGGTTGGGACAAGTACATTGATGGTCCCTTGTTTGCTGATAATTCCATCCGTAAAAAAAACTTTAAAAAAATTTTCTTTTTAAATTGTCAACAAAATTATATTATAAAAAAAAATACAGAACAATTCGAAAAAATTTTCACAAATCTTGAAAGAACATTATCTGTAAAAAAAATTAATCCGTATCTATTTTTTAAAGTGTTAAAAGAATCAAATAACAAGTAAAAAATAAAAACCGAAAAATCGCGCTTAAAATCATTTTGGAAACCGATGCCTCATTCTTCTTATTTGATTCGAAGGGCTAAATCAACTAAAAAAAATTCCATCTAATTTACGTGCAGCATTAAAATTTATTATATCAATTCGAGGCCAAGTATTTTCTAATAAGTTGAAAAAAGTTACCATTTGAGTTACGTGCAGCACTAAAATTTATGATATCAATCGAAGGACAAGTAATTTATGAGTAACTCCAAATTTCAACATTATGGAACTGTTTTAAGAAGCTTTTAAATCCAAAAAAATCACATGCAAGCTAGTCATTTCTTACTCTATGATGGCAGAGACAATCGATTTTTTTCAGACTTTCAGGAGCTACTGATATTATTCACAATATTCGACGTCGATTGGATCGATAGAAATTATGTTTAAATATGAGTTAAAAGTACTTGTCCGGCCCATCACTTTTCATTTAAATCAAATAAAAATCAATCATAAAAAAACGAAACTGTACGGGAGAATCCGGTTAAAAATTTATTGAAATGCGATTTAGGTTAGTTATGCCGAATGAAATTCGTTCGCTGGAAGAAGTGAGAAGTAAACACTGCCGTCATAGCAATACAAACTGGGGAGTTATTTTGGAAGCTTCAACATATTTAATGTGCAAAATGTTTTTTATTTTTCGATGCACAATAACATCTTTTGTATATTACAGGACAATTTGTTTCCATTGTTATTAAATTAGTGTAATTAAGAGAAAATTACTTGAAGATGTAATGAGTAAGGAGTCTCGAGAGGATCCATCGGGTCTCGAAGTGGGGGGGATAAGAGAGAGAAGGAGCGAATCGCCCCTCACGGTGATCCGAAAAGGAAATTTTGAAAGTAGAAGGTGTACGAGAGTCGACCAGGACAGTGATTACGCGGATCACCGAGAGAGAATATACACCAAAGTCAAAAAGATTGAGGAGATTCGTACGAGACGGCATATTCCAACTGAAAGCTATGTATTCAAATTGGTGGTTGTTAATTATTGCGTAATTTTTGTATTTTTTCGTATCTACTGTTATTCTTTTCTTGGGTGCACCATGCCGTCACAGATTTTTGTTCAGATTCCCTCAATTGTGGGATTGACTCTTATCGCGGGGTTCGCGCTCTATATTCGACAATGTTTGTCTTTCTCACTCACGATTTATGTTGAAATGCGCCGTTCCTTATAAAATTGAATAAAATTATTGATCAAATAAAATAACCGTCTTGGTATATACGAATATGTCTACGTGATTCTTCACTACATTATATAATTTGACACCCCTGGTATAAATGTATTTCGCGAACAAATAAGTCAACCTTCTGAATTGTCCTTCCAATAGATACAAGGATTATTTTACGTAAGAAAAAATATAAAAGAATATTACATTTGGCGCCCAACGTGGGGCTACGACCACACCCAAAATAATTTTCAAATTGGTTACAATAGTATTGATTGTGAAGTGATCTTATGCCTGATAAACAAGTAAATAGCCCGCTTAGCGAGCAGAAAAAAAAAGCGGTATCCAAAGATAGAGCGTGTCGAGAGTCTCCTATTGTATTGCGAACCCGGCCGTTTACTTCGCGAGTCAAATCTCCCAAACGTAAATATAAAAATATAACAAATATGTCGAATAATAATACAGACCTTGATACCGACCAGCAGGATGGTCAACAAAGTAGAATAACAGACGAATGGAATCGATTAAGAGAGGCACAATTGGAACTTGAAAGAAAAAAAGAAGAATTCGAGAGAGTGCGGCTGGAGCAGTTACAAGCTGACGAAGCGAGACGACGAATGATCGAGCAAACGGCGAGAGCGGCTGAAGAGGCGCGGGGGATAAATGATCGCGAACAACAGAGAGAGCCAAACGTTATCGGAGGGCAATTGGTCGAGGGCTTGGTAAACCATTTGCATTATTTACACCTTAATATAAAGACCCCGAAATTCGACGATAATACGAACCCGCGTGAATTTATAGAGGATGTGGATCGATATTTGCGTTATAAGAATGTACGTAACGAGCACAAGATGCTCGCGGTTGAAAGTTTGCTCGAGGGACGCGCAAAGGTGTGGTTTGACATAAATAAAGACACTTTGCTGACCGTAGAAATTTTCAAAGCACAATTTCTCGAAGAGTTTTACTCAACTCCAATAAAAGTGCAATTCAAAAATCAATGGCTTGCTCGTAGATACAAAAGTAAAGATGGATCGATGCAGACCTATTTTTTTAAACAAGTGCGCGATACGCTATATTTTGAACCGAAATTGACCTCATACGAAATCAATTATACTATTATACAGCAATTTCCTCCAAAAATACAACTCGCCCTGTCGACAATAAATTACTCCGACACGAAAGTGGTTGCTCAAGTGTTATCCCAGCTGGATATTACGTATGCAGAGGTAGAAACAGAGCGAAACAGAGACGTTAAGAATAGTAGTGGTCAAAATAATCTGCAAAATAATTCGAACAGATTGAATAAAATCAACGGCACACAGGTTAACCGGTTCCGAAATCACTCAGCTATCGGTTTTCATAATCAAACACCAAACACATCGTATGTACCGAATCAAACATTCAACACATCAGTTTTGCCGGACGTGAGATATCCGCCCCCAAATCATTCGGGAGGGAGTGCACAAGGCAATAAGGAGCCGGGTAGTTTAACGCATAGCGAGCCTTTAAACTAAAAATTGACACGTTACAAGCGGATCCGGTGGCGTGTCAAAATTTTTATGATTTTGTTGAGGATCTGAGAAAAGAGGCGGAAGGAGATAGTGAACAACCGCAAGCTTACAAAGAGGTTATGGCACATTCGCCGCGTATACAGATAGGTATCGCTAATCAAGTTGTTGGAGGTCTGGTGGATACGGGAAGTCAAATAACCTGTATGTCAGAGCAATTTTACAAGCTGTTATGCCCGAAAATACCTCTCACGGAACTCCCGGTAACAAATGTTTATGTAACGACGGCTATATCGCAAAAAAGGACCATTGTGAAGAGACAGGTGTATCTTGAGTTGAATATTGATAATATAAAAACGTGGTATAACTTTTTTGTAATCCCGTACTTAACGTCGGATATTATACTCGGTAATGATTGGTTTCACAAAAACCGAGCGGTGATAGATTATGAGAATTTTACTATATCGCTAAACGGGACGCGGTTGAGCTCCGAGGTTGTATGCTTTAAAATGAATTCTTCGGAGAGACTGGTATCCGTCAGAGAGAATGGATGTTTGCACATTCAGCATATAAGGCTGGACGGCTCTCGATTAATGGTAGATAATCAAACGCCGAGCGAAGGACCGTTAACCATGTTAAAGAGGTCAAATAAGGACAGTAAGGGGTATACAAAATATTGTTGCAACCCGTTTATCGGGGAAAACGTACTAGATGCAAGCGAAAATAAAAGGGTTGGGTTATTAGAAACCGCAGATCAAACAAACACGGCAATTAATGACGAAATGGGGGATGGTGATCGAACCGGAGGAAACGGGAGAGAGGAGATCACCGGTGTGAAATATGTATTAGGAGCAGTTTCAGCCGCGCCAGTCGACCGAAAGGATCCTCGAGTCATGCTCAAAAATTTTCAAAAACATTTCGATGATGAGTCCGCGCTTGACCCGGCACAAGCGGTTGAAGTTCACTCGCTAATCGAAAAATATACCCCTCTCTTCTCGGATAAACCAGGCTGCGTGTCGAATTACGAGCACGATATTAAAGTATTGAAATCAAAACCTATTGTGAAGCGTTCTTACCCGATTCCGTTTAAACAGCGCGAAGCAGTGGATAGAGAAATTAAGGTAATGCTGGACCAGGGTATAATAGAAAGATCGAGTAGCCCTTATTGCAACCCTCTTCGAGTCGTCAACAAAGGGGACGGCAAGATTCGGCTGTGTTTGGACGCGCGGTTTTTAAATGAAATTATAGAGGGGGATAACGAGTCCCCACCGAGAATTGACGAACTCCTCCAAAAGTATCGCGGTAAAACGGTCCTCTCGACTTTGGATCTAACGTGCGGGTATTGGCAGGTTCCTCTCCAAGCTGAGTCCAGGAAATACACGGCCTTTTTACATGGTTCGACCCTTTATCATTTTAAACGTATCCCCTTCGGCCTGAAAACCGCCGGCAGCGGATTTATTCGGGCGTTGAGTATGGCGTTAGATGGAAAATTGAAAGATAGCCTCACTTATTATATCGACGATCTTCTCATCACCTCGAAGGATTTTCAGGAGCACGTGAAGCATTTGGAGACCCTTTTTCAGATTTTATTGCAGCATAATTTTACCCTCAAATTGAGTAAGTCAAGATTATTTCGATCATCGGTCAAGTTTTTGGGGTTCGTGATAACATCGGAGGGTATTAGGCCTGACCCATCTAAATTGCAGGAAATACAAAATTTCGAGGAGCCAAAATCGAAATTGGACCTCCAGAAATTTTTGGGTGTGTGTTTGTATTACAAACAATTCAGTATCGGTCACGCACAATACCTCGATCCGTTTCGAAACCTCTTAAAGAAGGATACAATGTGGAAATGGGAAGAAGAACATTCTCGGGCTTATCGGGCGCTGAAAGATAATTTTTTGAGGGTGGTGCAGTTGTCGCATTTTTATACCGATCGCGTCTTCAAGGTGCAAACTGACGCCTCGGATAAAGGCATCAGTGGGATTTTGTTCCAGGAAGATGATGAGAAGAATAACAGATTAATATCCGCGGTGAGCCGGTGTTTAACGAGGGCCGAACTCAATTATACTACCACGGAGAAAGAATTGTTGGCCATAGTTTACGCGGTGACGAAGTTCCGAGTTTTTCTATACGGGCAAAAGTTCGAGGTGATAACTGACCATCAAGGGCTGACGTTTTTGAACAGTACACAATTTCATACCGCACGATTAGCACGGTGGAGTTTATTATTGCAAGAGTATGATTTTGAAACTAAACATTGTAATGGGAAGGATAATGTCGTAGCAGACTTCCTTAGCAGGAATCCCGAGGGTAGTTTCAGTCAAAATGAGTCGGATAAGATTATGATTCAAACACTTATATCACATAACCCCACAGTACCTTGCCAGTCTTCGATTGACGCGTTATCAATGATTTGTATGCTGGAATTGACGCCGGCGCTTAAGGCAAGCTTGCGGGGGTTAGCCCGATTGCAAAGAGAAGATGAAAGGCTGCAGGGATTGGTGTTGAGACAAAGAGAAAACGAAGAATTTCAGTTATATGAGGATCTTTGGTTTTATAGGGGGGCAAAACAAGATTCTTGGGTTATTGCGGCTCCGGCGTCCATCGTGCCGATAATTATGAGCTCGGAGCATGAGCGACTTGCTCATATGGGGGTATATAAAACGATTCGCCATATTAAGAGGTTTTTTTGGTGGAGAGGAATGTCAAAGCAGATAAAACAATATGTGCTAAGATGCGATCTCTGCCAGCGGGTAAAACACCTTAATCGAAATGTAGAAGGGGATTATCAATTCGTACAGTCAGAGTATCCCAACGACTTAATTACGGTGGATTATTATGGTCCCCTTCCGAGATCGACGTCGGGAGTGCAATATATTTTTGTTCTTATCGACGCGTTTTCCAAGCTGGTTCGGCTGTATCCCATGAAAAGAGCTACCACGGTAATCACGTTGAAGAAAATTTTCGATATATATATACCCGCTGTGGGGAAGCCCAAAAGGATCCTCTCGGACAACGGGTCACAGTTTACCTCGGACTTATGGCGAACGACCTTGGAGCAGGCGGGAATTAGGGTGATTTATTCGTCAATCAGACACCCGCAATCAAACCCCACGGAGCGGGTGATGCGTGAGTTAGGGCGCTTGTTTCGAACCCTCTGTTCGGAGCGACATACAAAATGGGCCCACTATGTGCCCCGAATCGAAAATTTGTTTAATTATACTACGCATTGTAGCACCGGTTGCATCCCCTTCGAGCTGCACTTCAATAAAAAGCCCGACGACCCGATATTTCAAATGATTGCATTCCCGGCGGCCCCGGCCCCTTCGGTTGAACGAAGGCTGTTTTTGGCCAAAGAGAATTTGCTCAAGAACTTTGAACGTCGTAAAAATCAATAGGGTCACCATAAGCCATATGAGTTGAAGGTTGAGGACCAGGTGCTCTTGCGCGTCCCACATTTATCGAGCAATACTGATCGTGTAATCCATAAGTTTTTTCACCTTTTCGAGGGTCCGTACAAGATTCGTCAAGTATTAGGAAATGCATACGTATTGTCATATGTCGATAGCGATTCGATAAAGGGTACTTATAATCGCACCAGTCTGCGCAAATATCACCAGCCACTCGACTAATTGCCTAAGTTATTGAATGTTTCTCGATCGAGCCAAACAACCATTGCCGTGGTGGACGGGTTATGTTTTGCTTCTTTTTGTTGCGTTTATTCTTCGTTCTCTATCGTGTATTATTATGATGGTGTAAATAGTGATTAAGTTGACGATGCGTCCGAGTAAAAGGATTTTGATGTATGATATTGTATAACGAAATGACGTTTAAAAGTAATAACAAACTTATAGCGGATACGATAAAAGCGACGACACTCTCTCTCTCTCTCATTGGTTAAAAGGTCTCCTAGTTACTTCGTAGGCATAAGTGCGATTTCCCATTGCGTTAATTTAAGATTAGGTTTAAGTTTAGGTTAAGTTAGTATATAAGTCTTAGGACGAGACCCTTAGTGGGGTGGAGTCATTTGGGGAAAGGGGGGAAGTAGTTTTAAGTTGCGTCAACGAATTATTGCGTCCGCTATGTTATACATACCGCCCACAATAAGGGGGATATGTAATGAGTAAGGAGTCTCGAGAGGATCCATCGGGTCTCGAAGTGGGGGGGATAAGAGAGAGAAGGAGCGAATCGCCCCTCACGGTGATCCGAAAAGGAAATTTTGAAAGTAGAAGGTGTACGAGAGTCGACCAGGACAGTGATTACGCGGATCACCGAGAGAGAATATACACCAAAGTCAAAAAGATTGAGGAGATTCGTACGAGACGGCATATTCCAACTGAAAGCTATGTATTCAAATTGGTGGTTGTTAATTATTGCGTAATTTTTGTATTTTTTCGTATCTACTGTTATTCTTTTCTTGGGTGCACCATGCCGTCACAGATTTTTGTTCAGATTCCCTCAATTGTGGGATTGACTCTTATCGCGGGGTTCGCGCTCTATATTCGACAATGTTTGTCTTTCTCACTCACGATTTATGTTGAAATGCGCCGTTCCTTATAAAATTGAATAAAATTATTGATCAAATAAAATAACCGTCTTGGTATATACGAATATGTCTACGTGATTCTTCACTACATTATATAATTTGACACCCCTGGTATAAATGTATTTCGCGAACAAATAAGTCAACCTTCTGAATTGTCCTTCCAATAGATACAAGGATTATTTTACGTAAGAAAAAATATAAAAGAATATTACAAAGATAACTCTCTAAATTCCCTCTGCATGAATATTTGTGCTCCAACAGTTCTAAAAAAGCCCTGATTTTTATTTAAATATAATAAGTTTAATGGAAAGTGATGGCCCGGACAAGTACTTTTAACTCATATTTAAACATAATTTCTATCGATCCAATCGACGTCGAATATTGTGAATAATATCAGTAGCTCCTGAAAGTCTGAAAAAAATCGATTGTCTCTGCCATCATAGAGTAAGAAATGACTAGCTTGCATGTGATTTTTTTGGATTTAAAAGCTTCTTAAAACAGTTCCATAATGTTGAAATTTGGAGTTACTCATAAATTACTTGTCCTTCGATTGATATCATAAATTTTAGTGCTGCACGTAACTCAAATGGTAACTTTTTTCAACTTATTAGAAAATACTTGGCCTCGAATTGATATAATAAATTTTAATGCTGCACGTAAATTAGATGGAATTTTTTTTAGTTGATTTAGCCCTTCGAATCAAATAAGAAGAATGAGGCATCGGTTTCCAAAATGATTTCAAGCGCGATTTTTCGGTTTTTATTTTTTACTTGTTATTTGATTCTTTTAACACTTTAAAAAATAGATACGGATTAATTTTTTTTACAGATAATGTTCTTTCAAGATTTGTGAAAATTTTTTCGAATTGTTCTGTATTTTTTTTTATAATATAATTTTGTTGACAATTTAAAAAGAAAATTTTTTTAAAGTTTTTTTTACGGATGGAATTATCAGCAAACAAGGGACCATCAATGTACTTGTCCCAACCTTTTTTTTCCTAGGGGTTTAATATTTCTCGCGATACGCGGGAATTTTCAAAATTTTTCTTTTGCTAAAAACGCGATGATTGAGCGAAAAAATCGTTTCCAATAAAAAAATTGAATCTAAAACCTCAACTTTTGAGGATTCGCTAGTAGAATTGAGGAGAAAAATACGTCTTTCGAAATGACGTAGCACCTGTAAAAAGGGTCGTAATGACTTTTCGAATAAACCAAAGTAAACCAAAATAAAACAAAGTAAGCTCTTCCCTTTAAAATGCTCCTTCTTGCATCCGAGATCTAAACCAGTGGCCTAGTAGAAGAAAAAAGAGTGCGGAACATTTTTGGTCTTTTATTCGGAAATTTTTCCTCGGTAGTGAGAACACTTGAAAAAAAGTAAAAAAAAAAAGCGCGACAAATATTGAAAGACCGCAACCTTAGTTTTGAATGATCTTCACATATTATCATTGTTAATTTGAAATTTTCTTCCTCATTATTTGTTTCATGATAGGGAAAAAAATATAAGACCATTCTAATATAGACAAGATTTACATCATTTGAAATTGACTAAACAGTTTTTGTCCGTCAACATAGAAAAAATAAATATTTAGTAGCGTTGATTGCTTTCGCCATCTGAAGGTAGTTACTCAACTTTAAACAAATCATTTGTAAAAAATTTTTTGGAGATAAGAAAAAATGTATAATTTTCCAAAATATTTACTAATTGTCACTCTTCTAAAAAAAAAGCGAAATCACTATAAAAATACTTCAAAAAAGTAAAAAAAGAACGCCAAGTATTAAAAAACCGCCCCTCTAATTTCGAATGATCTTTACTATGTTTTCAGTAAATGAAAAATTTCCTTACCCATTATTTATTGCTAAAATGACATAGTAGGATGAACATAGTAGGATGATCAAGATAAGAAAAAAAATATGAGATCATTTTAGCATAGCCAAGGATTTTGAATAAATTTCGATTTCTGCAAAGAATCATGTTACACCTCCAACTGTACTGACTAAAGAGTTTTGTGACTTCAAGCGTTCCCAGAATGATTTTGCGATTAAGATATTGTTATTCTAATTTAATGCACAAATTCACTGTCAAAATTACACACAAACTTGGCGTGGATGGTTTTCAAATGGAAGCTCGGCGAAGGAATGCTAATGCTCCATCCGTCTGCATCTAGAGCGAATTTCAATGCCCACTAATTCATTTGTTTCTTATTTCGTTATCCTTCATCCAGCCACGTATGAATTTTTTACTTGTCTACCTATCCATATACTGGTTCATCACAAGTATTCTGTATCCCATTCTCTGATCCATTCACCAGATTGTCTATTTCTTTTATTCCTAAAACCATACTTTCTCCACATTCTATTCGTTTGTTGATTCAATAATTTAAACCATTCGCCTGGATATTTTTTGTGTAATAATTCATTAAATCATTCATATTTGCTAATTATTTTATTTTCTTCATTAATCTCTTTCATCTATACACTATCTCAGGAATCTATTTTATTCATCAAACCATTAATTTTGAATAGTATATTTGATCAATCGTGTCTTCCCGAGCTTCCATTTGAAAACCATCCACGCCAAGTTTGTGTGTAATTTTGACAGTGAATTTGTGCATTAAATTAGAATAACAATATCTTGATCGCAAAATCATTCTGGGAACGCTTGAAGTCACAAAACTCTTTAGTCAGTACAGTTGGAGGTGTAACATGATTCTTTGCAGAAATCGAAATTTATTCAAAATCCTTGGCTATGCTAAAATGATCTCATATTTTTTTTCTTATCTTGATCATCCTACTATGTTCATCCTACTATGTCATTTTAGCAATAAATAATGGGTAAGGAAATTTTTCATTTACTGAAAACATAGTAAAGATCATTCGAAATTAGAGGGGCGGTTTTTTAATACTTGGCGTTCTTTTTTTACTTTTTTAAACATAATTTGGATCGATCCAATCGACGTCGAATTTTGTGAATAATACCAGAGGATCCTGAAAGTCTGAGAAGAATCGATTTTCTTATAAGTCTCTGCCACCATAGAGTAACAAATGACTAGCTTTCATGTCATTTTTTTCGATTTAAAAACTTCTTAGAACAATTTAATAATGTCAAAATTTGGAGTTACTAATAAAATACTTGTCCACCGATTGATATCATAAATTTTAATGCTGCACGTAAATTAGATGGAATTTTTTTTAATTGATTGAGCTGTTCGAATCAAATAATAAGAATGAGGCATCGGTTTCCAAAATGATTTCAAGCACGATTTTTCAGTTTTTTATTTTTTACTTGTTACTTAATTGCACTAATTTAATAAAAAACGGAAACAAATTATTCCGGAATATAGAAGAGATATTATTGTGCATCGATGAATGAAAAAAATTATACATAATGTATATGTGCAAGCTTCCAAAATAACTCTGCAGTTTACATTCGATGACGGCATTTTTTACTCCCCACTTATTCTTCCAGCGAACGAGTTCCATTCGGAATAAGAACTAACATTCGGAATAAGAAAATTAAGAACATTAAATTAATAATGAATCGCATTTCAACAAACTTTTAACGAGGTTCTGCCGTGCCATTTCGTTTTTTTATGATTGATTCTTTATTGAATGAATAGTGATGGGCCGGACAAGTACTTTTAACACATATTTAAACATAATTTGTATCGATCCAATCGACGTCGAATTTTGTGAATAATACCAGAGATCCTGAAAGTCTGAGAAGAATCGATTTTCTTATAAGTCTCTGCCACCATAGAGTAAGAAATGACTAGCTTGCATGTGATTCTTTTGGATTTGAAAGCTTCTTAGAACAATTCAATAATGTCAAAATTTGGAGTTACTCATAAATTACTTGTCCTTCGATTGATATCATAAATTTTAGTGCTGCATGTAACTCAAGTGGTAACTTTTTTCAATTCATTAGAAAGTACTTGGCCTCGAATTGATATAATAAATTTTAATTCTGCACGTAAAATAGATGGAATTTTTTTCAATTGATTTAGCTGTTCGAATCAAATAAGAAGAATGAGGCATCGGTTTCCAAAATGATTTCAAGTGCGATTTTTCGGTTTTTTATTTTTTACTTGTTATTTGATTCTTTTGACACTTTAAAAAATAGATACAGATTAGTTTTTTTTACAGATAATGTTTTTTCAAGATTTGTGCAAATTTTTTCGAATTGTTCTGTATTTTTTTTTATAAAATCATTTTTTTGACAATTTAAAAAGAAAATATTTTTAAAGTTTTTTTTATGGATGTTATATTGTAAAGGAAAAAAAAATTCAAATAGAACGTGAGAAATTCATTCCTACGGGAAGCATCCGGAGCTTGAAAAAGTTCTAGTGAATCAAAAAGTTACCAAAAAATCGCATCAAAGGTAAAAGTCATTTGTTACTCTATGGTGACAGATACTTAGAAGAAAATCGATTCTTCTCAGACTTTCAGGATCCCTTGGTATTCACAATATTCGATGACGATTTCGTGTCGGTACAAATTATGTTTAAATATGTGCTAAAAGTACTTGTCCGGCCCATCACTTTTCATTCAAATTGCTCATTCAAATAAAAATCAGGGCTCTTTTAGATCTGATGGATCATATGTATGCCTACAGAGGGAATTGAGAAAATTATCTCCAAGAGATTTTAACTTAATTGCATTCAATTTTTCTGTAATATACATATGAGACAAAGTTATGATGACCGGAAAAAAAAAAAATTTCGAAAGCCGAAGACGTGAGAAAAATTCCGAGGGTCGAAAGATTCAAACATCGGAAAAATGACTTCCGAATGGGTGGAAAACATCTTTCAGGCGATTCTGAGTCGAATGAGACAAAGTTGTGATGAACGAAAAAAAAAAAAATTTCGAAAGCAGTAGACGTGAAAAAAATTCCAAGGGTCGAAAACTTCGAACATCGGAAAAATGACTTCCGAATGGGTGGAAAACATCTTTCAGGCGATTCTGAGTCGAATGAGACTTAGTTGTGATTACCGAAAAAAAAAAATTTTCGAAAGCAGTAGACGTGAAAAAAATTCCAAGGGTCGAAAACTTCGAACATCGGAAAAATGACTTCCGAATGGGTGGAAAACATCTTTCAGGCGATTCTGAGTCGAATGAGACTTAGTTGTGATTACCGGAAAAAAAAAAATTTTCGAAAGCAGTAGACGTGAAAAAAATTCCAGGGGTCGAAAACTTCAAAGTTCGGAAAAATGACCTCCGAAAAAGTGGAAAACATCTTTCACGCGATTCCAAGTCGAATGAGACAAAGTTGTGATGACCGAAAAAAAAAAATTTCGAAAGCAGAAGACTTGAGAAAAATTCCAAGGGTCGAAAGATTCAAAAATCGGAAAAATGATCTCCGGATAGGTGGACAACGTCTTTCAGGCGATTCTGACAAGGAAACATAAGGAGGTCGACCCCTCCGATTTTGATATAATTTATATATGTTGTAGTACATCGAAAACTAAGAGACACGTATTTTTTTTTATCGGCCCATAAACGGTTTAAAGGGGTGAAAACAACCCCCGAAGATGGGCACCTCACGGGGTGGTTTCTCAGTTTTGCATACAAGCGCTTCATGTATTCGAATGAAATCAACGCTAAAATATTTATATTGATAAATCATCGAAAACGCACCCAAGGCTTTCTAGGAGAGGGGGTTTTTAAGGGGTGAACAACGCCTATTTCAAAAATTTTATTTTGTACCATAAAAACTATTCTTCCGATTCGAACGGTACCAACTGCATTTTGTAGAGGTCAAAAAATTAGTCGATACGTGTTTCGGGGTTTTTCGGAAAAAATCGCTTTTAAGGGGGTAAATCACCCCTTTCGTCGTAATACCTTATATCATTATAAAAACATTTTTATTCTTAATTATACTGTTGTACGGTAGCACAACCCCTTATATATATTATTGGAATGTGTTTAAACTCGAAAATAAGTTTACCTTCGACCGTGTTTCTACGCGAGATCATCCCTGTATCGCTATTTACCACATAGCCCCTTTGTGAGTAATGAAACTTACCGTAATGAATCTTTTTTAGGTTCTATCTGTTCCGATTATTATTATTCGTCAACTTCCATGGATATAATATTTTTATCTACATTATAGGATATTTGTTTGGTCTCATGCTCCATAATTATTTGCAGGAACTACTGTGTTCTTTGTATGTATTTATTCAATCCCTTTGTATTTCTCATATTAGCGTACATATTCAACTACCATCATAATACGTTAATATAGTTTTTAGATTATTATTAGTTTTTATAGTCCATGCAGTAATGGTATTCGTCAAAAAAGTGTTGCAAGCAAAGTGATTTCTTACACCACGAACATCTTATTATTGCCACTTTCTCACAACCTTGAACATCACATTGAGGTCTCGATGATTGTCCGAAAGCAAATTCGACAGGGTTTACAAATTCTTCAGGTTTATCGCTTGTATAACCACTTTTGTACCAAGCATATCGAAACAAATTTTGATACCTTGGAGAAGAGAACTGATTATGAGTTAAAGATTGCAATTTAATTATATTATTTCTTAAATGTAGTTTGAGATCATAATCAAGTAACAAGACAGCGTCTGAAAAATGTCGAACAAAATTCTTCCATATTCTGAATCCATACACATCGAGTGGTTGAATCCTTCCGGTTGTACCTTTGGGTATGATCATTGTTTTGATGTCTTTTCCAATCGGTGTAAGCTGCCTGACTACTTGTGTGCAATGTCCACTCCATGAATCTATTAAAAGTACGCTTTTTGAACCCATGTTAGGGAAAAAGACCTTCTCCAGCCACATCCTAAAGTGGTCTGCAAAATTCAAGATAACGTTTGTTTTAATTTTTCTTCGCATATGTAGGATTGAAAGATTTTGAAACAATTTTTTTTTCTTATAGCTGAAAATACAAAAGAAGGTAGGGTATACAAATACCTGAAGTGAGTTTTCCTGACTTGGAAGCAGTCAAAAAGATATTACTTGGTTTGAATAAGGTCGTCTCCACAATTGGTCCAAATGTTCCGGAAGGTTCTTTCAAAACAATGAAAAGTGGCGATAGTAATTTTCCCTCTGCAGATATTGTGGGCTGTATAGTATAGCTATGAGTTGTCGAAGACACTGACTGCACAAGGCACTCGATCTGTTTTGTGCCTTATACTGCCAATGATCGTCCTGAATGCATTTCTAATTGAAACCCACTTTGGTCTGAATTGTATATGTTTTGTAAACCATATTGTTCAAGAAGAGATTTAATTTCATTAACGAAGTTATCTGCATCTCTTTGCAAATCTGCTCCTTCCTCTACAGCTTTTCGGGTTACGAATTTATTAATTTTTCGAGATGTTATACGGTGAGCTTTCTTAAATTTCAACAACCACCAATCGGAAGCCTTGAACCGAACGTCTTCAAATCCCATCTGTTTTTGTGCTTGTAGGGCCCACCTCCGAAGATCCACATCATGAACAATTAAACCGGCATCAACAGCACTCTTCATATTTTCCAATGTATATTGAGAAATGCGAGCTAGTTTTTCCATGTATGTTCCACCTTTGTTGAATTGATGAGCCCAACGTTTTAATTGACTTTTAGATCTCACTTTTTTGAATCGGTGTTTAACAGTATCTACGCTCAAGTTCTTTTTCTTCCCGCTCCTCCAAAATTCGACTGCTCTTCTTTTATAATCATAGCTCAAATCTTCTTCGTCGGTCGAACATGTATCGTATGGTGTTCCACGACTCCATTCCATTGCATTATCTTCTATAGGATTCGCCTCACACTCTTTATAAGGCTCTTGAAAATCTAAAGTATTTTCTTCAATATGTTCCACTCCGTTAAAATCTTGCATACTTTGCAGTAAAATTTTTTCGATATTTTCTTTCAATTCCCGTTCTTCATTATTGATTGGGCTTTCAGCAATGTTCATCGCTTCAAACGTGATCAATAAAAGTCGTATAACATTTAATGGATTCACAATCATTTTGTATTACGCGTGCAATAGCGGTGTATATTTCACTTGAATATCCCGTGACGAACTGATATTTGTCTCCAAAAATTGCTTTGAGGAATATGAAAATATACGCAACACCTAAGCCAGATAAGCACGCTTGGCAGAACGATAAACAAAGAGACTGATGGCACGTGGCTACAACCTACGCATAACTATAACTACGCACATATCTATCTTCCGAATAATAGTCATATCACGATAAAATCACGATCAAGACCACGGTGATAGCGAAAAGGAGGTACACTTTGGAGTTTGGTAATCGGCGCTGGACATCAAGGCCGTGATATTTTTATTCCGGTGTACTCTGATGTTGTATCATTTGATATAAATTTACAGAGCGTAGCATTGGAGTGTTTACATGATTTAATATGAATATACATACTATTCTTTATAGTTAAATCTAATTTTCTATATTTTTCTGAACGGGCCTCTGCGGCAGGAATCCCTTTCGAATGTATAACATTCTATGGTCTATAGCTTATCACAATTGAATTTATGCTTTATTTTCTTCATAATAAATAAATCGTAACTCACAAAGGGGCTATGTGGAAATTACCGATGGGGATGATCTCGCGTAGAAACACGGTCGAAGGTAAATTTATTTTCGAGTTTAAACACATTCCAATAATATATATAAGGGGTTGTGCTACCGTACAACAGTATAAT